>NC_142940.1:53205574-53218074 GCF_046866305.1 Octopus bimaculoides | reverse complement strand
TTCTCATCACTTTCATTCTTCCCGCCGCCCCCCCCCCTCTCTCTATCACGCACATTCACACTTACACAGACACAAAATAGTTTTCCCAAGTCATATTTTTATTTCAATCTATCAATCTATATATAGACACATCATGGCTGTGATGCGCCAGCATGGCTGTATGTTTAAGAAGTTCACTTCCCAACCACATGTTTTTCAGTTCAGTTCCATTTTGTGCTGCTTTGGATAAGTGTCTTCTGCTATGCCAAAACAGACATTGGAGTATGACACAATCCTTGGACCTGTTTCATCTTGTCACACTCCTACCCATGCCAGCATGGAAGATGGATGTTAAATGACGACAAAGACAATGGCACGCACACACACACACACACACATATCTGTCTGCGTATCGTATTTAATGGAAATACAGGGCAAAAAACAAATTTACAGTAGTATTTGTCTGGAGATAACATCTCTTATGTGTTTAAAAATACAATATGTATCGGAGGCAGATGGGAATTGTTTTAGCAGCAGCTGGATGTTTATTTCTGCCTCATTTGGCACTGTCAGCAGCATAGCCAGAGCCAACCCCGTGCTAAGATGAAATGTGTCACCACTGATATAGCAAAACAATTACAGTTGTTGCTAAAAGCTGCCTGGTTCAATAAAAATCCATTATATGCATTAGAAATGGTATTAGGTTAAAATAGCCATCTGTATATTATACTCAATGTAAATACATTGCATAAAGTGAATTTACTGTGGTATTTGTTTGGAGATAATATCTCTTATGGATGTGCTGTATTTAAAAACACAATATACATCAAGGATAATTGCTGTGATGCTAGAAATGTCTAACGATGTAGGAAATTCAATAGTTACTTGCTGATCAATTATTAAAAGGACAAAGGTGATGCTCTATGGATCAAATAATGAAAGTAATTAAGTTATAGCAGAATGAATTAGGAAATGAATTACACCACATGAGATGCAGTTTGGGTTTTAGTCAGGATGAGAAACTGCCTATGCCTTCATCTCAATGAAGCAGCAACAAGGGAAGTTCTTAACCAAGAGGATGCCACCATATTTAGCATTTGTTTACACAGGGAAGGCATTTGACAGAGTTCCACAATCTGTAGTCAGGTAGTTGCTAGAAAAACTGGGCATAGATGAATGGATTGTGAAAGCTATGCAAACTATATTTGAAGTTGCTGTCAATAAAACGAAAATTAGCAATGAATTCAGTAATGAATTAAGTGTACAGACGAGTATCTTTCGGGACTTGGTCTCCAGCACCTAATGTTATTTATATAGTTGTTATATTTTAGATATAGTCCTCATAGCAGAATCAGTTACAGAATCAGAGGAGAATTCCCAAACATGGAAGTCAATCCTAAGAACAAGAAGTCTAAAAGTAAATCTAGTGAAGTTAAAAGCCTAACCAAGAAAGAATATAAAACTCTACTGTCATCTCAGAAGTGACCTTACTTGATATGCAGAAAATGTGTAGGATGAATTTCTATCTCGGATACCCAGTATAAACAATGGCTGCACAAGAGATGCAACTGGATCATAGGAAAGCTAACAGAAGAGGGATTTGAATGTAACAGCTGCACATATGTTAAAATGATAATGATGATGATTATTACACACACACCCACACACACTGTCCAATTAGACCAGACTCGATGCTACATTGTTGTTTTTTTTTTCGTTAGCACTAAAATTATTTCCTAACAACTTTACTTCATGAAATAACATTGAATCATTGATGAATTAGTTATTCTCGGAGTTACAGGAAACATCTTGGATATCCTAATAACTGATTATCGTGGTTGATAAACTTATTAGTTTGCATGAAATACTTTGGTTAAATGAACCTTAGAATATTATTGTTACGTTGCTTTCAATGACGAGAATATATTTACTACAGTACAATATATCATAATCATGCAAGATAAATGCAAATACATGGTTTTATGGAAGAGATTGCATTCCAAATGATTATCAAATGATATGTAATTTACAATTTATTTCTATTTCAGCATGGTATATTTCTGATTAATGCATTGTTTGCAAAAGAAGCATTTATGCAGAAAATAAAGTGCATCCTGGTGTTATCTCCTTTACTTGGAACATAGCATCATCTGATTCACTTGAAATGGATGACAGGAATATGAAGAAATCAGGCATATCTTTGTCTTGTGGTATATCTGCAGAGTTGAAATGGCTGGGTTTATAAATTATTAAACAAGCTCTTGGATGATGGGAGTTTGTGTT
The DNA here is from genome assembly GCF_046866305.1 of Octopus bimaculoides. Taxonomy (NCBI): domain Eukaryota; kingdom Metazoa; phylum Mollusca; class Cephalopoda; order Octopoda; family Octopodidae; genus Octopus; species Octopus bimaculoides. The sequence goes on along the minus strand of NC_142940.1, from coordinate 53,215,812 downwards.
CACTTTAGATTGCTCTGATCCATTAATTCTACAGAGCTTAGATGTAAATTATGAATACTACAGATTTTGAGCAAAAGTTACAAGAGATTTATGTTTTTAATTGCCTGTAAAAAACTCAGCACACTCTGCAAAGTGGTTGGCATTAGGAAGGGTATCCAACTGCAGAAACCATACTGCCTCTGGGCCTCCAAAAAAATTACATGTTGCCTACAGCAGACCCAAAAGTGGTACTGTCCCCATAAAAGTGCCATGGTGGTGGTGGTGGTGGTGGTGGTGGGGACCTGCCCTTCCAGTTATGCCAGTGCATAAAAATGGAGTTAAGACTACTTGTTTGATTTCTGTGTTTTGTGAAGGGTTAAACTTTTATAATAACAGTTGTCAGCTTCTAGAAAGAGAGAGATCATTGCGACACCTGTGATCTATACATCAATGTGCATGATTTGCTTATTTCAATGGATTCATCTATGTTATGTGAGTTCGATCTGTATGCAGTGGGTTCTTCCTTATCACTAGCCACTACTGCCAAAAGTACCACCATTATTACCACTGCCATGAATACTGCGGCTATCACCCTATCATCAAACTACCATCAATGTCATCAAAGCCATCACCACCATCCACCACCAAGGCGACTACCATCTCCATACCACCACTACAACCACCACAGAAACTAACTAGATGACTACCACCACTTCCACTGCCGCCACCGCCACCACCACCACCAAGGCCACTATCATCACCAAACCTACACCACCACAACCACCACCAAAGCTAACTACAGTCTCCAAGTAGTTGGTCAACTTTGCTAGAAATAGCAGCTGAATTTCCTTATATCATATCATACTATCTTGAAAGAAATGTAAGAGAGATTGGCTAATGCAATCATAGATACACTATTTAAATAAAAGATGGGAAGGTCATGGTTGGAATACTTTCGATCACAGATCTGGTTGATTATTGTTGAAGAGGAGTTAAATATCAATAATTGTTATTCCAGCCATGATGAAGATGAAATAAACAACAACCAACTACCCCTAAAAATAAAGCATGAAGAATTAAACTGGGGATAATAATAATAATAATAATAATAATGATGATAATAATAATAATAATGATGATGATGATGATGATGATAATAATAATAATAATAATAATAATAATAATAATAATAATAATAACAATGACTCAAGTTTATTTTTAGATTGAATGGTAGTTAAATAATTGATAAAAGGATGATGGTAATGATGATGAAAACGATATTAGTAGTTACGACAATAATGTTCATGATGATGAGGACGATAATAATGGAAATTAAAAATAGACTGTAATTAAACAGACATCAGATTGTTTCTGTGATGCTGGTGAAAATTAATCTTCATATCAGAACAAGGGATTTTTATTTGAAAAAAAAAAAAAAAATGTTATTGTTTCGCTTAACTCATTCAAGCATGATGGAAAAAAAAAACAAATAAAAAAAAAAAATAACACTGACGTCAAATGGAATGAAATATTGATGATGATGATGATGATGAAGGACTTATGACGACAATGATGACGAAAACAGTGATAATGATTTCAGTATTCATTCACTGACGTTGAAAATCTCTGTAAACATCTCCCAAGAGCGTGTAATCAGTTCTAGAATCTCTATTTACACATCACAATAGAATTAATGCCAAAATAGGATTGAATTGAAGATATTTATAAAACTGATATTTATAAGAATCTCATATATTTATATAAAACAGCAGAAGCAATAACTAGATTTGCAATGCCAGCAGCAGCAGCAGGCAGCACAAGGAATGGCAGTGACAGTAATTACACCAACAATTGCAGTTGCTTCAGCATAAAGCGCTCATGTGGCATTGATATTTAGACTTAGAGAGAAATATTAAATTTTGGAAATAAATACAGACAAGTACAAAAACATATATATATATATATATATATATATATATATATATATATATATATATATATATATATATAATAAATATATATATATAATAAATATATATATATATGATAAATATATATATATATATATATATATATATATATATAATAAATATATATATATAATAAATATATATATATATGATAAATATATATATATATATATATATATATATATATATATATATATATATATATATATATAAATATATATATATATACACACACACACACATATATTGGTTTCAAATTTTGGCACAAAGCCACCAGTCAGGGTGGGTGGGGTAGGTTGATTACATTGACCATAGTGTTCAGCTGGTACCTATTTAATTGACTCCAAATGGATGAACGGCAAAGTTGACCTTGGTAGAATTTGAACTCAGAACGTAGAGGCAGATGAAATGCCTCTAAGCATTTTGTCTGGCATGCTAACAATTCTGTTAGCTTGCTTTATATATATATATATATATATATATATATATATATATATATATATATAATATATATTGAACATGGGCGACCGTTGTATTCTTTCTTGTCTCGAGGTTCACGGCCAAATGGCTGGGTGGATTCGTGTGAAAAATGGCACACATGTGGAGACGGGTGCATAGATTGGAAAGCGCTTTGTATTTTTTCCTAGCCCTCATAGTTACTGAGAAAATCGATTAAAACAACCTGCGTGCATGCATGTATGTGAGTGTGTATCACTGAAGCCATTCACACATACATACATAATTACTCTCTCCAATCACTCACACATTCACTCACTACAAAAACTGAATGGAAAATTTCAGTTATCTCTCTCTCTCATATACACACACACCCTCAACATTACTCGCTGTCTCGCACACCCCATCAAACATACACACACACAGATTTACGCACGCACATCGAATTTCCATCTCGCGCAAACTTCAAAAGTAGTTCAGTCATAAAACTGTCTATGTCTCTTTTCCTTTGACGCCCACTTCAAAAGATCCCCTTTCCCCAAAACACATATTAAAAACATATTTTCTCTTGTCCGGCCATTGATCGAGAGATAAAACACAAACCACCTCCTTCTGACTGCAAAACTCCCACTAAATTAGCTGCAAAAACACACACATACACACACGTCCATTTCATATGTCTTTCACTTTCTCTATGATTATACACACGTCCAATACAATAGCTCTAACATACATTTTCGTCTTCAACAGGTATGTATCTATTCTATAATATAAATTGTTTTTCTATAAGCGCATAACAATTACTTATTCCAGACTTCTTCACTTAGCTTTTATCTTCACTTTTCTTAAATTGGATATGTCTGCTATTAATTCTTACATACAATTTCCCCGTTAATTCTTACAGCTTCATTTTCTGTTAAAGCAATTCTTAACGTCAACTTTTTAATGCCTCTTCTATTTTTTCCTAGCACCCATACTTACCGAGAACAGCAATTAAAACTTTTTCTAATGCAATTCCCCTTTCTTCGACAAATTAACACAACCAGTTGCTCACACACCTTAAAGTTTCTCATTCAAACTACATAACACGCAAAATTGTCTCATTAATACAGTAGGGAGATTTGGCTGCTATGGAAAGTTCCGAGGAGGGGGCGAATCATTTCCTGGAAAGTTCAAAGGAGGGGAGGAATTACTTCCTGGAAAGTTCCGAGGAGGAGAATTACTTCCTGAAGTTCCGTGGATGGGACTCCCTGGAACGTTCAGAGGATGAGTTACATCCTGGAAAGTTCCAAGGGTGAGTTCCTTTCAAGTAGTGGGCCTCACAGAGGCAATGACTGAGACCTTTGGCATTATGTTGTGCTTGAGTAGACCCGTCAGACTGAGCAAAACTGCAGGTGGCAGATACCAGTGTCATGCAAAATGGCAAGTAAAAGCACCCATTACACTCTCAGAGTAGTTGGCATTAGGAAGGGCATCCAGTCATAGAAAACCATGTCAAATCAGACTGGAATCTGGTGCAGCCTTTGAGCATGCCAGCCTGGACAAACCATCCAACCCATGCCAGCATAGACAACAGACATCAAATGATGATGGTGATGATATATATATATATATATATATATATATATATATATATATATATATATATATATACATATTTATATATATATATATATATATATATATATATATATGTATATATCTTATGTATGTTAATGTGTATGTGTTTTACAGATACTAGAAGTTATTCAAATATTAATCTTAAAAGAAATCACTTGATATGCATGTATAAAATAAGAAATTAATGTGTACCAAAAACAAAATAATAAAGTTGACAGTGACTTCGAATGCATATACACTTACACACTTACGTGTATGTGCACACGAGTTTCATAATTTATTTCACTGCGTATCTTCTAATATGCTTTACATACAGCACATTCATATGTATAAATGCATGTGTGAATGGACGTATTTGTGTGAGTGTGTGAAGATATGTGTATATGTAACAATACATACTTGACTCTGTCTCTGAATAATCTTCTTGGTTGTGTACATAATCCAGGTAGTATAAAGTATAGTTAGAGTTTAATATCAATGTCTAAGTTTGTGTATATACATATATGCTCTCACATTTCTACCATAGTTCCCCTGAGCCACTTTTACATCTCTCATCGTCACTTGTTATGGTCACCTCCACACCATCTCTCCTTACACTCTTATGAAGCTTCACCCTTCATCCTCATGCCCACTCACCCTGTCTAATCCTCTCTACCATTTCACTTATATCCACCCTGCCACTGTACCTTGAGGGTATGCTTCAACACATCTCCGATACCATTTTTCTCTCTTACTTTTTCAACTGAGGTAGCCATGTATCTTCTCTACAGCAAGGTCCCTACATCTGACCTTCTATTATATTTTTTAACCTCTCATCAACTGGTACAAAGGCACTTTCCTCAATACTACAACCTCTCCCACTCAAGGGGTCTTTGTCTTTCAAGTTATTTGGTGACCCCACTGGTGTTGGCGCTATGTAAAAAGTACCCAGCACACTCTGCAAAATGGTTGGCATTAGGAAAAGCATCCAGCAATAAAAACCATGTCAAAGCAAGCAACAGAACTTGGCAAAGACTTCTTGCTTGCCAGCTCCTCAAACCATCCAACCCATGCCAGGATGAAAAACAGACATTAAATGATGATGATCATGATGTTGTATGTATGTCTGTATGTGTATGCATGTATTAAACAATAAAACAGGTTAGTTAAGCATCCATTACTGTACGGTTTCATTGGTTTGGATTTTTCAAATGGTGCACATCGAGCTGTTTATAAATCACCATATTTTAAAATGGCAGTGTCTTGTGTCATGCACACAAAACCTACAAGGGAGGTAACTTATGAATAATTCTAAAGTGGTAGCTTCACTTGTATATGGTTTTGCAGATGTATAATGGGCTGCGTTTGAAGGATGATTGAGAGGCTTGAAACTTTCTTACAATGAATTTTGTACAGCCCATCTGTATACAGATACTGACATCCTTTGATCTGTCATTCATAAATGCTAACATTACAAATCCACTGGAGTACGCTCATCTCATTTCTTTCCAGCTTTTCTCTGCATTCAGTGTCTATTCTACTCTTACTAAGCAATATTTCACTTCATACAGACACACTATATGACTTGCTCTCAGAAAGAGAGAGAGAGAAAAAGCGAGAGAGAGGGAGGGAAAGAAAAAGAGAGAAAGAGAGGGGGGAGATCTTTTGCTGGCAACAGAATTTTTTTCCATTTTCCCACTCCATCCTTAGTCTTGTTACTATGCTTTTGGAATATCCATTTCCACTACTGGTTAGATAACTGAGGTACCAGGAGCTATGAACTACTAGCAAGTCTTCTGGGTAACTCAAAGAACCCATTTCTTTTGTATTCTTACTACTAAGTACTCCTGTGCATCTTTTATACATACCAAAGCCTTCTTTTCTCTCAATCTGATTGTTATTCCATTGCACCTTTTGTGCAACTACAGTTTATATTCAATACTCTGTACAGAATTCTTATCTCACACGCTTCTGCATAATGAGCATGGCAACTTACCAATTGGCAATGTGGTTCTGTATTTATTCTTGCTTACTAAAACTTTTGTCTTTGCTACATTTACTTCAAGTTTTATCCCACCCCCACATCATCATCATCATCATCATATATTTGTGATTGTCTGTGTATAATTAATTCAGGATTGACTGAATTATCGTTGGCATCAGAGTGAGAGAGATGGGTGGCGGTAAACAGATAGATAGTCAAAGTAAGAGACAAAGGGGAGAGAGAAAAAGATAGGGGCTATGGAAGAAAGCGGGAAAGAAAGATCAAACAATTTTTTTCCAACATAAAAGAATTATATATATATATATATATATATATATATATATATATATATATATATATATATATATATGTATATATGTATATATGTATGTATGTATGTATATATTCTGTGTGTACACATGTATATGTACATTAAGGAAGACTGTGGTGTTGACAAGTATACAGTTTGAATGTATACACACAGTGTGTGAGTGTATTCAAAATGTATACGCTTTGATACCAGACTTTCTCCCTGCTCGTATACAATATGTGTGTGTGCATTGCAAATAATATTGATATATTTTTTTTAATGTAAATAAATTACTTTGTGATATTCATTCACTACAACATTAATTTCCAGAATCTTTACTTTCCCAGCCACACCATTTACATACGTATATCATGCATACATATGCATACATTTTTATGCGACATGTATTGGTGTGCCTGTGTTCTGTGTGCATTGCGATAAAACAATAAAATAAAACTAAAAAAAAATATGTGAATACACACAACTCATACATATATATACATGCTTATATATGATCATATAAGCATATCCTATGTCTTCAAAAACTCTCAGCAGATCTGAGTCTGCTTCAATGTCTGACTGACAATATTCATAACATCTATATGGGGACATACATTTGTTTTCTTCACTATCCCATAGTGTTCTTAGGAAACAAATTAAACTGATTAGGGGTGGGTGTCATCATCACCACCACCACCACCACCTAGTACACTCTATAACATGATTGGCATTAGGAAGGACGTCCAGCCATGGGAACCATGCTAGAACAGATGGCTGGAGCCTGGTGCAACCCCCCGACTTACTAAATTCTGTCAAAAGATCCAACCTATGCAAGCATGGAAAACAGATGTTAAATGATGATGATTTTATTAATGTGACTTATGCCTTTATAACAATGTTTCTGTTATTTTTCATATACCCAGGCCTATTCCCCATTTTTTTAGGAGGGGGTAGCCGCAGCAAGACACACACCAGGCATTCCATTCATTTCCCAGCTCAAAGAGGCAAGTCCTGTTCTATGCTCGGGTCAAGGCATAGAACACAACTCCCCAATATCAGCAGCGAGGCCCCACATTATATGCTGGTTTACCCCTCCACTGCATCATGCTGGATCTGTACCCCTTTGAGCAACATCAAATTCACTCATCTGTCCACAAACACTCTCCAAGCTTTCCTATCATTTGTAGCATCAAATAATGTGAATTTAAAATCACACCTTATAATTTATAACATTAAATCACTTTATAACTGAACATTCTAAGACAACAAGACTGTTTCAGTTATAAAGTGATTTAATGTTATAAATCATAAGGTGTTTTTTTCTCTTTTAGGGATTCAAGTTTCATGCATTTGCAATCTTCAGGCTTGCATTGCATTTGTGACGCCTTTATATGTCTCAGTCCACTAACTTGATTAATTAACAACAAAGATGGTATAATGTGTTAGCACAGTTCATTTTAGTTAACACTGAAACCACTCACAAACTGGTGTTTTGTTAGCTTTTAGTACTAAATTCAGATGTTATCACAAGTATTATTGCTTTGGGAAGGAATGACATTGCCATGCTGAGTTCCTTTAAATGCACTGACCTAACACAAAATCTTCATATAGGATTCCAATCAACTTAGCGTTTATAGGACATATCATATTAACACATTCCTTATAGAGTTGTACCATATGTGTATTGGAAATTTTGTATGTCATTCAAGATATCCATACGTGCACATGCACGCATGCACACACGCACACAAATAATTGGCAGTGGTCAGTTTTAGCATCTAAGGAACAGGCTTTCTGCAAATCCAATATTTAATTCTTCTGTGTTTCCATCTATGTCATGCCTTTCTGATTAAAAAAAGGCTAAATATGATGATGGTCTTAGTGATGATAATTACTGTAACAATGATAATGACAAAGATGATGTAATGGTAATTACACCTCTTTTGAAAGGTTAACAGCTTACATTAACATCGGTCACCTCAAATCAACCCCTTACCCAGTGCTTTGTTAGCCTAAAGGTAGAGAATATAATTATCTTGCATCTGACCAAGCCGTAAAATGTATTACACGGAATTCCATAATTAATAGAATTAATAGGCTGGTGGAAGGAGTAAAATAGACAAGTGGAATGTAACCACAAGCAAGCATACACACACACACACACACACACACACACACACATAAACACACGCATGTATGCATACACACATTTCCATCTCCATATATCAATAATCTTTATGAAGTGAAATATAATAGAGATAGCAGAATATGGGAAGAAAGGAGAGGAAAAGCTGCACAAAGAATTGTTTGAGGTGATGAAGAAGATGTGCAGCTTCGAGCATACACATTTAGATTTCTAGTTACCATTCTTAGAGAAGATCGGTTTCACACGTTAGTTGTAGCGAACTGTTACATAACTCATGTATTGAGGTCTACTGTGAAGGGTCATGACAGAAATCACTGACAAGCAAGATAAGGGGGATATCAGCTGTCAAGACAGAGTACATGGGGAGTAGAGTGTCAGATGACTAAACATGTCCAAAATCATTGCAGTATTATCAAAGACAGGCTCACACCCAATACAAGCCTGCATTCAATTTTTAACTAATTTAAATTTTGGAGTAGTTACCTCTACATATCTTGACCAGAACTAACCATTAAGCTGATGATATCTTTCACTGCACTTTGGCTGCCATTTTAATTATTTGATACATAAAAGGCACTTGTGCTGGTGACAAATAAAAGGCACCCACTACACTCTTGGAGTGGTTGGTGTTAGGAAGGGCATCCAGCAGCAGAAACCAAGTCAAACCAGACTGGATCCTGGTACAGCCCTCCAGCTTACCAGTTCCAGTCAAGCTGTCTAACCCATGCCAGCATGGAAAACAGGCACTAAACGACGATGTTGTGATTATTATTATTTTTTTTCTTTCATGTATAAGAATGTATGAACATTCATGAGAACATGAAACAATTTTTGCAGGGAACAGTGGGTCTCAAAGCACATAAAGTTATAAATAATAGCAAGTACATATTGGGTAGGAAATAGAGTAGAAAAAGTTAAAGTCCTGTAGACAGGTGCAGATGTGGCTGTGTGGTAAGAAGCTTGCTTTCCAACCAATGGTTCTGGGTTCAGTCCCACTGCATAGCACCTTGGGCAAGTGTCTTCCACTATAGCCTCAGGCTGACCAAAGCCTCATGAGTGGATTTGATAGATAGAAACTGAAAGAAACCCATTGTGTATATATATACTATGTTTAGTACAACATTAACAGAACACTGGGCTTCAAGAACCCCTTCTCTGCTCAGGAACATTAACCACATTGATCACACAGATCTAGGAGGGTCTTGCAAAGAAGACCTTTGACACAACCCTACTCCAATCCAAACTATTAAATAAAAATTGAAGCAAAATAAAGCAATAAAAATTTGTTACTGGAAGTGGTGGACAATGTAGTAAGATGGACATATGTAATCCATGTTTAGCATGAAAGAGTAGATATTCAAATTGTATCGAGGATGTCAAGGTGGGGTGGGTGGGTAGGATGTCAGGATAAGTTGGGAGAAATGTTAATATAGGCACATACATGGTTAAGAAGCTTGCTTTGCTACCATGTGGCTGGGTTTGATCTCACTGTGAAGCACCTTGGGCAAGTTCTTTCTACTATACCCTTGGGCTGACCAATGCCTTGGAAGTGAATTTGGTAAACAAAAGCTGTATGAAAGTCTGTCATTTGTATATCTGTAAATATGTATGTACATATGTATGTATATATGTACATACATATATATAAATATATGTGTGTGTGTGTGTGTATGTATATATAGGTGTTTTAATAACAGGTGAATCGACAAGAATATATTCTCTTATGCCTACAATTTCAGCCTGCCCATGAACTGACAAAACACATACTTTGTGTATGTGTTTTTGATATCATTT
>NC_142940.1:53153074-53203074 GCF_046866305.1 Octopus bimaculoides | reverse complement strand
AAAAATGAAACATGAAAAATTATAAATATAAATACATACACATATATATAACAGTAATAATAACAATAACAATAATAATGAGAATACACACACACACATATATATTTATACACATACACCCATATGCACACACACACACACACATATATATATATATATATATATATATATATATATATATATATATATATATATTCAGGCAGGCATGGCTGATTGATTAAATAATTTGTTTCATAATAGTGTAGTCTCAAGTTTGTCTGTTGATTACTTGGAATCCTTGAAACAAACTTCTTAATCATTGAGCCATGCATAGAGGAATATGTATACATGTGTATGTGTTTATATATGTATATATATATATGTGTATATACGTGCACATATATATATCTATATCTGTATGTATATATATATAAATACATATATATATGATGAACTTACCATCAGAATAACTGTATATCTGTATACATAAAATTGTTAACAGGGATCATTAATTAGTTTTAGATATTTTTTCATTTTTACCCAATTTCTAGAAAGAGCTTTTAAAGTATAAAATGTATCTAGAATATGGACAGTTTCAACACAACAAACTGAAGTGATTAAAAAAAAAAAAAACCCCAAAGCATTATGTATGCTAAGGTATCGATTCTTAGCCTCAATAACCACTTAGAAAAATCACATCTGATTTCATTGGTATATATGTAATAAAACTTGTAATTACCCTTAATTGCATGAAATAATTTTTAAAATGTAAGAAGTGAGATATAACACCACCACCACTACTACTACTACTACTACCAACAACAACAACAACAACAACAACAACAACAACAACAATAATAATGAATACCTACTGATGAAGTCTAAAGAATGGACCTTCATCGAGGTAGCTATTCTTGAAGAGCAGTATATTGTGAAGACAGAGAACAAGAAAGTTAGGAAGTACCAAGATCTAAGACTGGAAGTGAAAAGAATCCATAGAGTCTCAAAAGTGAGTGTGGCAGTACCTATTGTGGTCGGTGCACTTGGGGGGGCCATCTCAAAGAGAGCAAATATTTTGGCATCAGAAGCTACAAATACCAAACATCAAACTTCACAGGAAGTATTCAATTGGCATTAATACTTGGAACAGTTCATATGTTGAGGAAAGTGTTGCCTTTCTAAGCTGCAGAATGGAGCTAAGACATGGATCATGATAATGATGATGATGATCACTCCTGTTGATTTTGACATGAGTGTGTGAAAGATTCGGCTAGTTAGCTGCCTTGATAATGAAAATGATAATAGAGCTTCTACAGAAAATTTGCCTCTTCAGGACAGGAAAGATTATTAGGAGGGTTCTAAGCACTTGAAAGACAATTGGAAGCTTGTGGATACCTAAGTTTACAGGTTGTAACTCACTGCTTGCATAAATCCTACCAGGAATAAGACTGAACCTGAGTCAAATCAATAATAATGATAATAATAATAATAATAATAATAATAATAATAATAACAAGAGCATTCAGAGAGTACAAACCTCTGCCAACGTCCTCTCAACGATTAGCCAGAGATGATTTTTAAAATGATAATATCTTAAATAAACTTGACTGCTCTCACAAACAAGAATACTAAAAATGAACCTAACTGCTCTCAAAAATTAAGTAAAAAAGAAAGACACGGAAAATAATCTGGAACCCTTGTCCAGTACCAGATCGATCCCAAAATCTAATCGGTTTGTGTCAGTCACGAGGCCAAACATCCCTGAAAGTTTCATCTGAATCCATCCGGTGGCTCTTGAGATATCTTGTCCACAGAAAAACCAACAAACAAACATGACTGAAAACAATATCTCCACCTTTGCTAAGGTGGAGGTAATAATAATAATAATAATAATAATAATAATAATAATAATTATTATTATTATTATTGAGTGAGAGAGCAGTGCATGCCACCAAAGTGACACTGGGGTGCAAATATACGAACCCCAATATACCCATCATGATTTCCTGTCTGATAAGGGTACACCAGGCATCACAAGAATATCAAGATTAACAGTGCATGACCTTGCAGGTGGGGCCCAGTTAGAATTTTCTTTAGGTCGAGTAGCCCATCCCACTCAAAGAGGTCCCTTAATAAGGGTTGTTTAAGGATGTTGAACAAAACACCCATGTTTCCAGAGGTGAATTATCCAAACCCCAAAGAATTCCTCTCAACACATGGCTATGATGCTCCCCCAAAACTTCTGCTCATGATCAGAGATGCACATATCATCAGTCACTAAGGGACATGCTCAACTGGTTGCAAATCTGTGGTATTGAGCAGATTATTTGCAGTAGCCCATCTTTTATTGAATGTGAGGAAAATTCCCTTTCGTAATATGAAAGGGAAATGACAGAGATGTTTAGATGGTGATCGTGGTAGTGGTGATAGTAGTTAGGACAGTGGTGATGATGATGATGATGATGATGATGATGATGGTGATGATGATGATTGATGGTGATATCGTTGACGATGATGATGATGATGACCAATTCAATATTTAAAAAATCCTATTATATTTTTAAAATTAAATATTATTAAGAATTATATGAAAAAAAATTGTTAAAATATTTTGTGTTTAGTAGCAGTATAACTAATTTATTGTGCAAGCTGGTGTTCATTCTTATCAGAGTGAGGATGTTACATAATTGTTTTAGTGCACCAGCAGGACATTTAAGATTAGATTACATCACCAGGCATACTCTTGACTAGTGGTCCTCAACTATTCTTTACTTATGGACCATTTTTGATTCCCATTTAATTTGGAAGGACCCTCACAGCCATTCGATGTTTAAAAAAGCTCTGTTATATTTTTATAATTAAATATTATTAGAAATTGTATTTTAAAAATTGTTAAAATATTTTGTGTACTGTAGAAACATAACCAATTTATTGCACATGAATTTTAATAGCAAAATCTTATATAGATCTCCAAGGGTCATATGAATCCTGGTTTACAACCACTGTTTTAACAGATCTAGCACCATTATTTTAACTCTTTGCTTTTCATATTTCTGTTGAAACATACAGTGTTTATTTGAAAATAAAATGAAGAATTTAGTAAATTAACTTAGTCATTAGTAAGCTGGTCTTGAGATTTTAAATCAGAAATGCACATATCATCAGCCACTAAGGGACATGACTTCCTGTCTGATAAAGGTACACCAGACATATGCATCATAACTACATGTGCATGACATGGTGATCTCATATCAAGACTAACAGTGCATGACCTTGCAGGTGGGGCCCATAATTTAGGAAGTTTGTCTCAGGGAATCAGGAGCAAACTCAGGCCTTTTTGATATCACTGACAAAATATTACTTGTAAGGAATCATGTACACACGATGGACTTCCACACAGTCTCTATCAACCAAATTCACTCACAAGGCATTAGTTGGCCTGGGACTATATAGCAGATAGTGTTGCACAGTGGGATTGAACCTGAAACCATATGGTTACATAGTGAGCTTCTTAACCTCAGAGCCATGCCTGTGTCAATATACATATAGACATACATACACACACACAAACACACACACACACACACACACACACATATATATACAATGCACACACACACACACATATCTAAACATATACATGTGTATATATATATATATATACATATATGTATACATACATATATATATATATATATGTATATGTATACATGTATATGTGTGTGTATATATATATATATATATATATATATATATATATATATATATATATATATATATATATATACACACACCCACGTGTAGATTTGACAGAGCATTTTTACTCTCCATATCATTGCTACATGGAGTTAATGAAAGATGTGTGTTGTTAGAATTCAATGGTTTAAGTGAGGAGAGATATAGTCACTTTTCACTTATGTGCAGAAAGAAATAAAAAGAATGAAAGCTAAAAGCTTTTCCATAAAGAAAAAAAAAATGTTGTTGCTTTTTTGTAGAACATATAGAAAAAAATGAAAATGAGAAACATGTAGAACAAATGTATATAAATGTACTGAAACTACTATGAGTGTAAATTTATAAGTGGCTTGAATTCAAACAATATTTCCTAATACTTTTTATGTTTGGAATATCGAAAAACTTTTATATTTTAAAAGAAAAAAAAAAAAAAACCCCAACAAAAACAAACTTTTTATTTTTTTATTTTTAAACAAGGTAATGAGAAATATTCTATTTCTAAACTACGTTTTATGAAATCTGACTGTGCACGAAAATAAACATTTGCTGAGATGTAACTGAAAAACTGCAAAAAAAAAAAAAATAATAAATAAATAAAATAAAAAAAAATATGTTCCTGTATTAACTTTATAGATTTTTCATTTATTTTTAGAGACTTTTAAAATATATATTTTTTTTATTATAGGTTGAGTTCAGTGAATTTCAAGGTGATGCATATTTCGGTGTAATTTATCAAGTAACTGAGCTTTGTGATTCAACTAGGATATATTTACTAAGAATATTTATAGTGTATTCATGATGATGATGATGAAGATGATGATAATGATGATGATGATAAATACATGTTTTTTTAATTAGGCATAATCAGTCTAGCAAGTGGTAGATTTACAAATCTAATTCAAGAACTGGGGTCGATGATCAGATGCATGTCCAAAAAAATCTTCAAAATAGATCATCAGTGTATGGTTTTAGCTGTATTTTATCCACAAGAAATGGATGAGTGAATAAAAGATTGCTTCCTTGATACGTTTTAGTGATTGTCTTTGTACAGCCAATGGACTCAAACCTAGCATCTCCTCAATGGAAGACATTTATAAGATCTCTCTATGTTCAAGTTGGTGCAAGTTTTGAGTGAGATGTCTAGGACTGCATGTGGATGACATCTATGCACAGAATGTTAGGAAGAAATGAAGGATGGTATGATATGTATACTTAAGTAGAAGGCATTATAGACATCTGTTTATATACCCATGCCAGCATGGGAAGCGGATATTAAACAATGATGATGATGATAACGATTAAATCTTGTAGCTCCAGTTTTCTAGAGCTGCTAGCTTGTACACTCTAAGTGTTAAGCACTTTGTTTAACCCCATGATAACAGTTGTTTATCAGGCAACTAAGCTGCACCAATGGTAATTGTCGAAGGACCAGAAGAATTAGCTGAATGTTTATGAATTTGATAGGAAGACGTAGTGGAAATGTTGGTGTAACTGTCAAAAGCACAATTTTCATTCTATTATGGTGATGAAACCTCAAACTGAGTTGGAAATATTTACATGAAGAATCTAACAAACCTATCAGATTCCATGAAATTTGCATGGCGGCCTCTATTATTGATTCCATGAGTGATAGTGGATATTTACTTCAGCTGGTACAAAACTGGGGCAGATAAGACAGTGTATACATATGACATCTGATTTAAAGCAAGGTTGGATCAGAGTTTGCAAGTGCTTGCAAATTGGAGGAAAAACTGTTTAGTATATTGAATGATAATTTGAATCTATTTTGAATATGAGAAGGGGATGGATTTGGAGGTGATGAAGTGATTAAGATGGAAAAGAATTTGTTCCAAGTGTAAAACAAAATGAGGTAATATTAGGTTCACAATGTGTTATGTTAGTGCATCAGTTATTGTCAACCAAAGACATCAATTGGAGGAAAAAGATGGGTCACAGTGTGACTGGTTGCAGCTGATCAGTCTGATGCACACATGGAAGTCTCTGTCGCAGGTTGGGGACTCATGGTCTGCTGGGACTGAAGACAACAAATTGATTTTGAATTTGCACAGTTCATGTTTTCTTTGTGCTCCCTGCAATCCTGTTCTGTTTCTAGGAGATGGCACCTCTGTTGGTTCAGCTTTTCCAGGCAGGGTGGTCTTGAGCTTGCATCAAATGGCTCACAATGTACTTATCAATGAACTACTGGGATCAAATGAAATGGAGGGGGAGCCAGAAATAATGATGTAAATTCTCATGATGACCATTCATATTACAAATAAAAGAATGGTCCTCATGAGCATTACAACGAGCTTGGTGTATCCCTAAATTAATTTTCATTATTTAAGTATAAATGAGGCATAATTTGAACGTAGGTTTTATATATAGGAACATCAGGATTTTATCAGTGAGCTACTGTGGGGTTTAGGTATATTAATGGTACAAACAGTAAATTATATTCAAGGACTGACTCACAAAGAAACAACAACAACAGCAAGAATATATCATAACTTATATTTATGGTGATAATTATATTTAAATGATTGTGATTATAGAGTTTTCTAAGTGGATATTGAGGCTAATTAGGTATCTCTAATTAGATATTTTTAGTTGTAAAGGAAGAAGAAAAAGTTTAAGAATAATAAAAATGAAGCTGTAACTCACATGACTAATACTTATACAACAGTAGACAGCAAAAGCTGAAGCGATAGCCTCATCAAATGCAGTAAAACAAGGGCCTGTTTTCTTGTTACATAACTGGGCCACTCCAATCACACAACCTATAGAATATAAGAGAACAGCTGCCACTGAACATGGATAAACAACGAACTTGCAATCCTTTATAATATTCTTTGCAAACATATATCAAAAAGGATAAAAATAAAAAGTAGTAGAAATATTCAAAAAGACATTTTTTATCAATTTAAAAAAAAAAAAAAAATTTATTTTGGATTCATTTTGGATTCATTTTGCATGCTGTGCAGTACATTAAGTTTGTAGATGCGGTCTTATTGAAAGGGAATGTTTTTTTTTATCTGCAATCTAATGGGTCAGCTTGTCCTTTCAACTAATTTTGTGTAGATGTGGTCTCATGGAAAAAGAATGTCTTGCTTATATCTGTGATCTGATGGATCAGCTTGTCCTTTCAACTACTTTAGTCCTAAGTTTCACTTCACTTAGTACTTGCTTAAACTTATAGGCTAGTTCACCTTTAAGGGTAGGGCCAATAAACTTTACTCCTTAGAATTTAACATTATTATCCCATGAGTCTGCATAATCTTCATTTTTATTATCTTTTACTTGAAGTAAAGACTATTTGCCAACAATAATGTGGCTGTCCTGGAAGGGACGATTGTTACTGTTGTTTAGTCCCAGGAAACATCGTTTCCAGCTGGGTATATGACACTTGTCTGTGACCTATCCACAGATGTTGTATTGTGCTGGATGGGGGTGCTGAGCTCCTCTGTTCGAAAATATATGGACACAGATATTATGTGGTATAGCCATCTGGAAACGATGTTTCCTGGGGCTAAACAACAGTAACAATTGTCCTTTACAGGACAGCCACATTATGTTGGAAAATAGCCTTTACTTTAAAGAACTGTTACTGAATATCTCTCTTTGAGAGATTTAGAAAATAATAATGTTTCTATTTATCTTTTACTTGTTTTAGTTTTGATGGGTTTAGTCAACAAATCAACTCCAGTACTTATATTTCAGTTTTGTACTTATTCTATCAGTCTCTTTTTGCCAAAGCACTAAGTTACAGGGATGTAAACAAATCAACACTAGTTGTCAAGCAGTGGTGGGAAACAAACACAAAGACACTTGCACACACACAAACACACGTGACAGGTTTCTTTCAGTTTCCATCAACCAAATCAACTAACAAGGCCGTGGTTGCCCAGGGCTATAGTAGAAGACACCCATAATGCCATGTGTTGGGACTGAATCCAGAACCATGTGACTGGAAAGCAAACTTCTTATTACACGAACGGTCTGTGCCTATTATTAACTATTTTTTACATAGTTTTAGATCTGGTAGAGTTAAAAGTATTTGCTTGAATAGGCAAGTATTTATAGCTGGATGCTTAATATAATAATCAACAAATTGTAAATATTAAAGTAAATATTAGTAGGCTACATATTATCTGTTATATATAGTTCAACAACAATTTATTTGATTAATGAAAGCAATTGGCTGCAACCTTCTGAATCACAGACGTTTACTGTCAATTGCTTTCATCAGATGTTACTGTTATACTGAAAGCATATAGCTTAGTGGTTAGGGCATTTGTATCCTTAAGCAAGACACTTTATTTCACGTTGCTTCAGTTCACTCAACTGGCAAAAATGAGTAAGACCTCTATTTTAAAGGGTCAGCCTTGTCATATCTTGTGTCATGCTGAATCTCCCTGAGAACTACATTAAGGGTACGCCTGTCTGTGGAGTACTCAGCCACTTGCATGTTAATTTCACAAGCGGGTTATTCTGTAGATTGAATCAACTGGAACCCTCATCGTTGTAACTGACAGAGCGCCAATTTACTGTCATGCTACTATTACTTTGTCATCTTAATATATTTATCTTGCCAGCAACTTTGACAAATTTCTCAATATTTATCAATTTGGGTGACTGCATCTAGATGCAGTTTCATTTCCTTTATAGAACATGTATATATATATATTTTTTTTTGCATGTCAATATGGTATTTTTCCATGATGCAAAGTGGAGACTTTCCAGAACAATTTACATAGCTATCTTCATATGGGAGACCTAACGCAAATATTTTCAACAGAGTGAATTCCGTTAAAAGCATCCAAGGGCTAAGTGGTAGTGTTGAACTATGTGATGGATTAAGTGTAGGAGTTGGGAAATTATTACGCAGAAAAATCTATCAATATTGAGAGTGTTGAGGGGAACAATGGTTTGTAATTACCTTTTTCATCTTGAATTGGAAAGCAAAGAATATTTCTGAAATTAAATTAAAAAATAAAATGTTGAAATTGAAATAAGATTTCCTCTTCAGAAAAACTGTATATTTTTTTCCAGCTGTTCTTATTAAATGTACTTTACAACATTTCATTTTTTATATATATTTAATTCCTTTATATACTTGCTTGAAAGAATTCACATATATATATATACAAAATAACATTTCCAATTCCTCATAATCTTTTCATTATACATCAAAATCAAAAAGTAAAAGGAAAATAATTTTAAAAGATTCAGCAACAT
Organism: Octopus bimaculoides; assembly: GCF_046866305.1. NCBI lineage: Eukaryota > Metazoa > Mollusca > Cephalopoda > Octopoda > Octopodidae > Octopus > Octopus bimaculoides. Next base: position 53,194,125 of record NC_142940.1, on the reverse strand, counting down.
TTAAAAAAAATAATTTATTTACTAACAAACACACCTATTAAGCTAATCCTTTCCAAATGAGAAAAATATTAAAATAGCAGGAGTGCTAAACCTTAGTTTCCAGTCATCAAACGTGTAAGAATAAATAGAGCACTGATATGGTCACATGATGCAAAATGGATGATGAGTGGTGGATGAAAATATAGCCATGTGCTGACAATGAAAGGTACCTGTGGGTAATTGTAAATTGAAAAAAAAACAACATGTGAAGAGATATCTTGATGTTCAGTCTCAATAGTGAAATGACAAATGCTGATGATGAATTTGTGATATACAACAAGATAGACCTGTTCAACTCATTACAATATGGTTAAATGGATATTAAAATGATGATGATGATAAAGCATTTTCCTAAAGCAGCAATCATCAATAGAACTTTGTAGAATTGATGTCAGCTATTGACAGCTAATTATTTTGGCTAAAAGTGGAAAAGAATGGGTGATGGTTGAATGAAAAGAAAGTATCAATTTTATATAAAACACATACATGTGCTTCATGACTGCAACAGTGGAGTTACACTTTGCCAAGCCAGATGATCCAGTCCATGTTAACCCTAGGTTAACATAGTGGGGCTGGACAGTATGGTTATTTGTGAGAAGAATCATTGCCATAGAATATTCTAATAGCATATAAATAGTCATCTTTCATATAGAGCAGTGGTTCGCAACATTTTAACAATTTTTTTAATGTATTCCTAATATTTAATTATAAAAATATAATAGGATTTCTTTAAACATCGAATGGTTATGAAGGGTTCATCCAAATAAGATAAGAATCAAAAATAAGAAATGGTTGAGAACCACGAATCTAGAGTATGCCTAGTGATGTAAACAAGTCTTAAATATTCCAGCTGATGCACTAAAACAACTGTGGAGGCATGTGACGTAGTGGTTAGGGTATTGGACTCATGATCATAAGATTGTGGTTTCAATTCCTGGACCGAGCGACGCGTTGTGTTCTTAAGCAAAACACTTCATTTCACATTGCTCCAGTCCACTCAGCTGGCAAAAATGAGTAATCTTACAACAAATCAGCATCCTGTCCAAATGCAGAATATATATGCCTTATGAGAAGGTATGATCCAAGAAGGTAACTTTACCTTACTAAAACAACTATGTAACATCATCAGTCTGATAAGAGTCAACACAAACTCACACCTTGTTGTTTTCCATGAGGAGGGTGAGAAAGAATAATGCTGAAATGTAAGAAAAGGAAAGCTAACACTCAAAAGTTCTGAATGGTGCTAAAGGTGGAAGAAGCAAATGGATTTAGAGAAACTGCTTGTGTTTCCAAATTCTATTGCAATAAAGAAACTGATTGCATGGTCTGACTAAAGAGATGAGAATGGCATTATCTTACAATTGGATGACCTTCCTGTCACTAATCCTTATTTGCTTTGCAAGTAAAGGATCTCTTATTACACATTTCTATAAAGACACAATTCCAACTGGAGATTGGTTCACAGAGGAATTGACAACAATGTCATTGCTTGAAGTCCATTGAATTTTGGACAACCACAAATATAAATGAACACACAATCTTGTGCTTGCCTATGGTGGCATGCAGTGGGAAGGAATCCAAAATCACGTGATTTGGAAGTGAATTTCTTAACCACACAAAGAAAAATATAGCAAGTAATTTAACACTGAAGAACAGAGTTTCATAAAGAATTTAGTAAACAGATTTCTCTTGCAGGCAATTTGAATTCAGATAAAAAGATTTGGATGGTTTATTTCTGTAAGATTTTAATATAGTTAGATTAATGAGAAAATCCTTTGAAAATGTTATTGGTCAGCATGTTACTTACCGTGTCCTAAAGCCAGTATTTTCATCGATCACCCGATAAAAGAGTGGGTGAGAATATGCATCCCGAATATTCAGCAGTTCTCCTGTTGAAGATAAAGTTTCATTACGATTGATGTATTAGCAACAACTCTATAGTTCTATTTATTTACTTTCTTTCTCCTTCCTCTTTCTCTTTCTGTCTCTCTTGCATACACAACTCACACAGCTCTTGTCTTTCTGTCTCTCTCTCTCTCTCTCTCTCTACCTATTTATCCCTCTAAGCATGCATACATTTTAATAAGGATACACACATAAACATATGCAATCTTTGCCAAGTATACATATATAAACACACATGCCACATATATCCACTTTCATCTTGTCTTAACCGCATATCCTCACTCACAATCACACTCACACTCACATACTTATACACAAGCAACATATAATATATTTCATCTGTTGGTGATGATTAAAAACATAAGGAACTTAATCCTGAAGTAGGAAACCAATTTAAGAACTACAAAAGGAATGGAATAACAATAACTGTTCAGGAATCTTAGTTATTTATTCATAGTTTTTATCACTATCCACTTCTTTATTCTTTCATCCAAGCACAACTGCATTCACTTTATACAGACCACACACCCTAAATAATCTTCAACATTCTTAATTGTTACCCAACATTCTTAATTGTTATCCAACATTCTTAATTGTCACCCTTTATCAGGGGTGGATTAAGAGCCATAGAGACCTTAAGCACTTAAAAGATTTTGGTGGCCCTCCCCATGTGTATGTAATTCAAAATGTAAACAATGATAAACCATAGAATAAATTTTTAGTATTCAAAATGAAACAAAAACGGAAAATAATGCTTATTATTGTATACTTCCACTTTATTCATATTTGAAAAGTTTTCTCTTACTTTTTTTTTAATTGTAAAGTCTTTGATCAAATTCTCATGATAAAACCATGAACACTTCAATGCCAGAATATACTTAGCACTTTAGGCCAGTTTTACACTGTGTTTCCCTTTCCCCAGTCCTACAAGGGGTATCCCTCCTCCAAGTCCTAAAACATGTGTTCCTTTCTCCAAGCCCTGCATTGTGTGTCCCTTCCTTCCAGCCATACAAATATGTGCTCCCTTCCCGCATGCACACACACACACACACACATACATATGCATCTTTTATCTTTTACTTGTTTCAGTCGTTAGACTGTGGCCATGTTGGGGCACCACCTATATCATGGACTTCTTTCAGTTCTGTCTATTAAGTCCACTCACAGAGGATTTGTTTGACCCAAGGCTACAGTAGAAGACACCTGCTCAAAGTACTACATTGTGGGACTGAACCTGCAACCATGTGGTTGGAAAGTAAACTTACCAGACAGCCTCACTTGCACCTATATATATAAGGGTGTGTATGTATAGGGTAAAGGGTAAAGACCCCCTTCAGTCTTTAATGACCATGGGATTGCACCTAGAAAGTTATCTTCTGAGGCACATGTTCAGGCAAAGTTGTTTACGGAAGACCAGCAGTCGCCCATGCATACCAGCCTCCCCTCTCCATGCCAACGATGTTATCCAAGAAAAAGGCAAAGGCCAATACAGCTTGGTACAAGCTGCAACTCATTTCTACAGATGAGTCAACTGGAGCAATGTGAAATAAAGTGTCTTGCTCAAGAATGCATAGCCTCATCTGAGAATTGAACTCATTACCTCATGATTGTGAGCCCAATGCTCTAACCCCTGAGCCATGTGCCTTCATTGTGTATGTATATAAACATATATTTAGTGAGTCAGTTGGGATTAGATAATCCAGGTGTGTTTATCTTGAGAAGAACTTCTATGGACAACAGCTATCTGAAAATTGCAAAAGGGCTATTTCACCTATGATACTGTTATTTTAAATAAACAGAAAATCCCAAGATTCCATTTCCATCATAGAGTCTGGAAAATAAGAACTGAAGATTGGAGCTTGTGATATTACATTTATTTCATAGCTGAAATAAAAGTAATATCACATACTCCAATCTTCAATTTTTATTATACTCAGACACATATATATGTGTGTGCATTCATATTTATATATATATATATAAATACACACACACACACACACATTTGGATATACACAATAGAGAAAAATGAATTAATATATATGCATGAAAAAAATACGAGTAAAAACTAATATTCTTCTCTGGTAAAATTTGGGGAACTCTAAGAATTAATGGTCTAAAGAGAGAAAGAGAGACAGGGCGAGAGAGACTGGGAGAGGGAGACACACACACATGTACATATATATATGTTAGATGAACAAGTGTATACACACACAAAATATATAAAAAAAAAAAAACTTATGGCATATATTATTATACATATAATGATATTTACCTACAGAACACACAATATTGATTTTAAAACCAAATGTAATTTCCTCAGAGCATTTAACTACTATAAGTGAAGAATTATTTACCTTTAGTTGCTACATGACCAGCAATACCATGTGACCGTGGGAATCGAATCTCTGATTGTGGCTAGAAATGAAACAGAAATGTATTGTTAGTACAAAAATTGCCTGAAATATACGAAAAATCAAAAAAAAATCCGGTATTGTTAATAGAAACCAAAGAAGTAGTACAGCTGTTGCAATAGCAAAAAGAAAAAAGTAAAGATGATTACGATGATGAAGGCAGTGGCAATGATAATGATGATGATGATGATGATGATAGCAACAAGATTTATTTTAACATAAGCAGGTGTAGGTTCAAGAATAATGACATAACCAGAGGCTACATTAACAGTAATGTTTTGCATCAATTGACAGACAAAATGGACTATAAAATATTGATTTCAAATTTTGGCATAAAGCCCAAAATTTCAGTACTCAACTGACATTTATTTTATTGACCCTGAAAGAATAAAAGGCAAAGTCGACCTCGGTGGAATGTGAACTCAGAACGTAAAGACGGAAGAAATGCCGCTAAGCATTTTGTTTGGGGCGTTAGCAATTGTGCCAGCTCACTGTCTTGCAACTATAAAATATTGAGTTGGTGAAAGTCTTTTATGCCTTACTCTTTTACTTGTTTCAGTCATTTGACTGCGGTCATGCTGGAGCACCACCTTAAAGGATTTTTAGTCAAAGAAATCAACCCCCAGGACTTATTCTTTGTAAGCCTAGTACTTATTCTATTGGTCTCTTTTGCCAAACTGCTAAGTTACAGGGATGTAAACACACCAACATTGGTTGTCAAGAATGATGGTGGTGATGGGAGATGGGGGGCAAACACAGACACACACACATGTATATATACATACACGACAGGCTTCTTTCAGTTTTGATTGAGCAAGTCCACTCAGAAGGCTTTTGTTGGCCTGCAGCTATAGTAAAAGGCGGTTGCTTAAGGTGCCCATAAACAAATCAATGAATTACAGATCTCCCAAAAGCATCACCAAACCATATTTAAAGCCAGATGGTACTCATTCTAAATACTATTGCACACACATGCATAAACACATTTTTTCCTCGTTTGCATGAGATGGAATGGGATAGTCCATTTCTTGGAGAAACTGTTTTTTTAAGGCTGGATGTCCTTGTTACAAAGAACCAAGAAAGAAGGTGATGTCAATAAGGAAGTTTCTAGTTGTGTTATCATCACTAAAGAAGTAAATAATGTATTGATATGCATTGATAAAGCTCTCACCTCGTTGTTATCAGTGGTAATCCCATCAAATACTTTGGCGACCAACTCTTCAGTTTCAGTATCAATCAAAAACACTGAACACCTGTAATAAAACAATAAAACACAAACATTATAAATAGGCTGTATCACTGAGAATACTTAATATTTCCCTCAAAACTTTGAACTGATGTAATTTGGGCCTTGCAAGGCATTATTCGCTATATTACATAATCTCATATGAAAGCGCATGGCTCAGTGGTTAGAGCATCAGGATCACAATCATGAGGTAGCGAGTTCGATTCCCAGACCAGGCTGTGTGTTGTGTTCTTCAGCAAGAAACTTTATTTCACGTTGCTCCAGTTCACTCAGCTGTAGAAATGAGTTGCAACGTCACTGGTTCCAAGCTCTATCAGCCTTGGCCTTTCCCTTGGACAACATTGGTGGCTGGTAAGTATGGGTGACTGCTGGTCTTCCATAAACAACCTTGTCCACACAAGTTCCTTGGAGGGTAACTTACTAGTTGCAATCCCATGGTCATTCATGGCCAAAGGGAGTCTTTACTTTTTATATAATCTCATAACATTACTACTACTACTACTACTACTACTACACACACACACATCAATATAAAATTCCAGTCATACCAAGTTATACTTTGGGTAAGTGACTTCTATTATAGCCTTGGGCTGACCAAAGTAACTTCTAATATAGTCTTCAGCTGACCAAAGTGATTTCTACATTAGCCTGGTGTTGATACCATGCAAAAATCATCCAGTTCACTCTGTAAAGTGGTTGGCACTTGGAAAGGCATCCAGCTGAAGAAACCATGCCAAAGCAGGTAGTGGACCTTGGTGCAGTCCTCTGGCTTGTCTGCTTTAGTTGAACAGTTCAACCCAAATGATGATGACAACGATGGCTTACAGTAGACTTCTTTCAGTTTCCATTCACCAAATCCACTCACAAATCTTTGGTCAGTCAAGAGCTATAGCAGAAAAGACTTGCCTAAAGTGACAAGCAGTGGGAGTGAACCTGAAACCATATTGCTGGGAACCAAACTTCTTAACCACACAGCCATGCAGAATCACACCATTACAATTTGTTACTAGTTAACTTTCTCATGATATTACCTATGACCAGTAACTACAATGTTCATTGCAAAGAAATTATTTGGACTGGAATTATAGCCATTAGTCAGACTACTTGGAAATGGAAATCCCAGAAAATTTCATTTGACTTCATTAATTGGTCTGCTTGTTGAAGCATGACTTAGAGAGAATTTTATTAAAACATTGTTCACTAGTGTGCCTGCATCAATATATATACAGACACACATATGTATATAGCATATGTAGTATATATATATATATATATATATATATATATATATATATATATATATATATATATATATATACACATACATACATATATATATATATACATGTATATATATATATATATATATATATATACGTATATTAAATATATTAATATGCATATGTGTGTGTGTGTGTATGTGCCACACAGTAACACAATCAATAAATTATTAACCATGCCAGACAACAATAAGAACATTGATAACATTATAAAATAGAACAAAAAGAAGCATCTTTCCCCACCAAATATGGCTGTCTTCCTCACCTTTCTGCTTGGGTTAAGTTTCTTGCTTCTTGCATGATCTCTCTTAACAATTTGGTTAAATCATCTGGAAAAATGGTAATGATAGAAAAAGAAGTGTTATTTGAAACATGTTTCTTCAAAGTAAACAGGCATCCATTAGAACCAGATGAGAAAAACAGAAGCAACTAAAATGGGGCTATAATATTATCTTTGTTACTCTGTATAATTACCCAATTAATGATGTGTGACAGATGCTAAGAGAAGAAAGTAAAAGCCTTCAACTCAACAATGGAAACTGATTCCAGAATACCATTTCATGTATATTATTTTAGATGAATTTATTGGTGACTGTCTAAAATAATGATTTGATTAATTAACGAAGAAGAAAGCTAGAGTGGATAATTTTTTCAGCACTAAGGTTTCATTATGGAACAATTCCATCAAAGAACTGCTTCTGAGAAAGTTTGAAATTCTGATGGTGCCTAGAAGGGAGTGGATCTCATTAAGGAAATTTGATTTTTCTGAATATATGGAAATAGTATAATCATAATGAATATTTTAAGAGTAACGAACTAAAGGTTCCTATAATTTAATGATCTGTAATGACCTTGAGGTTGAAGTGCTGAACAACTAACAACATAATTCTTAGTTCATATCATATCACAGCTAGTGGTGTGCTTCTGAACCAGTCATATACAATTCTGGTCACTTTGCATACGTAGACCATACAACTACGTGTGCGTGTGCACGTGTGTGTGTGTAAATCTGTCAAGAAGTCTATCTGTAAATGCGTGCTCTTTACATCTGAGCAATTTCAACCATTTTTTATATAGCATTTGCTTTGGTCATCTTAATTTCCAGGTGTAGTCTTGACCTTTACTGGAATTATTATTATTTTTTTTTTATTATGCACCTTTTTAAAGCCTAGCCAGGCTCATGGGCCCAGTTTCCCGGTTTCTATGGCGTATGTGTCCCCCCCTCCCAGCTGGACGGGACGCCAGTCCGTCGCAGCATTACTCAAGAAACAGGAAGAAAGAATGAGAGAAAGTTGGGGCGAAAAAGTACAACAGGGGTTGCCACCACCCCCTGCTGGAGCCTTGTGGAGCTCTAAGTGTTTTCACTCAATAAACACACAACACCTGGTCTGGGAATCGAAACTGCGATCCTCCAGCCGTGAGTTCACTGCCCTAACCACTGGGCCATTGCACCTCCACTGGAATTAGGAATTAGGAACCCTACAATAATGGGTATAAGTTCTGGATTTGACAGAGTAGTTAGAGCATCAAACAAAATGCTTTGCTCCAACTATTAGTGCACTGAGTTCAAATTGTGCAGAGCCCAACTTTATCTTACATCCTTGCAAGGTTGATGAAAAAAGTACCAATGCAAGGCTTGGCAAAACTGTAAGAATGAGCAAACCAAATGCCTTGATGTATTTGTTCTGGTTCTTTGCATTCTGATTTCAAATCCTGCCATGGCCTTCTTGTGTGGGAGACTTAACCATGACATAACAACCCCACCTTATTGGGGTCTGCTTTGAGAATACCTCTCTTACTCCCTCCTATCAGTCTCAAAAACCCTGAAACATATCATGGAAACAACCTTTCCTCCTGACAAAAAAATAAAAGAAACAAATATTTGATAGGTGAAGTAAAGTTATAGTAGTAAAAATCAATACAATTGAACTACACCAAGAATCCCCTAGAAACTGTGTACTTTTATCCTCAAGCTGATTTTGAGAAACTTCAGTATCAACTGTAAAAGGATAGTTCCAAGTGACTAACTGTACACATTAATTTCTAAGATATAACATTGTGTCTTTAAACTATACACACTTTTATTTTCATCATTTAATTTATCTTAGAGAAAACAAGCCAAGAATTTGTAAAATATTGTTTAAATGGTCAATATAAACATCTGAATCATCTACAGAGCTAAAGAAACTCTCTGTGGGTTAGAGAAATGTAAATAAATTAATAATTGTAAATAAGATTAAAATAAATGCATAGATTATTCTGTTATGTGATAATAATTTGAATCTTTTCAGTAATTTACATATTTTCTCATTTCAAACCGAATTTATAAAGCACATATAGCGGATGACTGCAAACTAATGGGCACCTGAGACTGAGGTAGTTGCATCATAAATATTTAATGATTAACATAAAAGTAATTTAGTAAGATTCATAGAAGTTACTGAAAAAACATTTTGATGTTAACCTGTAAGAGACTAGCCCTGGCTCTGTCATACAAAAATCACCTGTTTTAAAGCATTATATTTAAGTTTAACACTTGAGCATTGAAGCCAGCCATATCCAGTCAATATATTTTATGTTTTATACTCAAACTGGCCGAGTCTGGCCCCCACTCCAACAACCGTACAATATCATTAAAAAGATTAACTGTTAGCTAATCAAAATCTCAAAGCTACGAGATAATGCATGATTTATTCAAAACAATGTGAATAAACAAGCATTGCTTTTAATGAAAGAATTTGAATGCTAAAGGATTAAACCTGCTGTCAATTTTATATTAGAATTTTTTGTTATGTTCTGAATATTATTAAAAAGTAATTGATTTCATGAAACCCTTCCCAATTCTCAAGTATATTATAAATCACTTGAAACACAAAGATAATGTATTTCATTAAATATACAGTCACAGAAGTGTTAGCAATTAGACGGTTAATGATTTCAAATGAATTTTTATCTGTAACTTACCCAAGTGAGTAAACAAGTTTCTAGCAACCTGCAGCAGTGCCTGATGAAATGAATATGAATAGAATTAGATTCAGCTTTTGTACCAAACATTCTTTCATTTTTCGTTAAAAAGAAAAAAAGCTAAAAAGTAAGCCGTTAAAGGTAATAATCGTAATAATCTCAGTGCAATGAATAATGATTTAGATATAACATGTAATAAGACCTATTTACAGCTGTGAAATGAACAATTAAGAATTAAGAATGAATAATGTGATAAGAAATATCAATCTTTTAGATGGTTGGCAGGCAACCTATTGACCTATTGATTTATCTATACAGTGGCATTTCTTCACCAATATATTACATTCCTCTCTCTTTATTGTTGTAACCACAATGTAATATTTTGAATGACCAATACCCAAATGGTCAGAGTTCTTGGCAGTTGGCCTAAAGGTAATGATTTGTAAACTCTACATTCTATCTTTATTATCCAATAACAAACAGCGCTATAAAAAGAAAATGTTAAAAATTACAGAAAATTACAAATGCATTGCTGAATTTCTTTTCATAGACTTATTTAAGGTTTCCTGCACCTTAACTACAGAATTGCATTCACATAAACTTCACCCATCGCCTGGTTTAACACCACCACCTGGCCCAAGAATACTTTTCATAGAGTACATGTTGTTGCAAACATTCAGACAAGGTTTTCAGTCTGAGATTAACTTCTTCCCTTCCACTCACCATATTTGGAGGTTCTGCAAAAAGGTCAAAGGTGCTACTCTTTCCCTCTGAAATACACTGAAGAATACAATAGCCTTTTCATATCTCTTATTTGATCTCCTCCTCCTCCTTCATTCCCATTATTGTTATTTCAACAATGACTTATCCATGCTCGCATGGGTCGTATGAAGCATGTTGAGGCAGATCTTTTAAGCTGGATGCTCTCTCTGTCACCAACTTTCATCTGTTTCCATGCAAGGTTATATTCTTCTGGTCTTTCAAAGATGAACAGCTAAATAGCCAGATATGTTTTCATGGAAGATTGCAGACAGCTGACAATTTTTTTTCTTCATTTTCATCAACAAAGAGTCTTTGTTAAAGTCAGTATGCACAAATACACACAGTATTATATATATAATGACTTCTTTACAACTTCTATCTACTAAATTCACTCACAAGGTATTGGTTGACTTGAAGCTAAAGTGAAAAATATTTGCCCAAAGCAGGATTGAACCTGAATCCATGTGATTATGAAACAAACATCTTAACCACACAATCACATTTGCACCCTATTAAATGGAATCAAATTAATACACAATGACTTCCAAATTGCCATTTCAAAAGTAATTATACATGCAAGGATACAACTTACTTTAGTTTGATCTTTGAGCTTTCTCTCATTTTGGTATGCTAGGGTACTTGTAAGAACTGTAGCTGTATATTTGAAACAATGTTTGATAATGTGTACATCATCAGGGCAGAATCTGAATGGAAAAAGTTGATGGTTCTTTGATTATATAAAAACAAAAGGAAACAAGAATTTCTTCTTTTTTTTTGTGTGTTTATGCAATTATTTTACTGGCTTCAATCATTGGACTGCAGCCATGCTGCAGTACTGCCTTCAACAGTTTATCAATCATATCAACCTCAGTACTTAATTGAATGGTTTTCTCCTGCCTTTTTTTAATTGCAAAGTCTTTGATCAGATCCTCACAATGATACCATAAGCAATTCGAAATTATATTTCTGTTCATATAAATCACTTCCAATATTATTTTAAAGTGATTTCTTTTGTGCTATAAACCATTTACCATTTCTGTGGTGCCCACCTCCCCTTGATGCTCTAAGCATGTGATTATTTTGCTTAACGGTTAGTCCAGCACTGGTGTGACCTCTTTCCTTTGACCTGTCCTGCATAGGAAGTCCTACCAGGACCTTGTGTTACAATGGCATAGCACTCAGGATCACTGAGACACACAAGTCACCACAACACAACAAGGACTGGACATTATGGTGGACTGTTATTAATATCTTGCCTACTGTATTTTAACAATATTGTTCTCTGGTTCAAAATCATAAATCCTAAGGAATTAAAGAAATCTAAAAGATAGCAACCCAATGGTGGGGGTAGCAGTTAAATTAAAACTTCTCAGTACTTAATTCTTGCAGGTTAAGAAATTTGATTTCCAACCAAATGATTTCAATCCCAATGCATGGTACTTCAGGGAAGTGCCTTCTATTAAGATCTCAGATTGATAAATATATTCTGAGAGGAATTTGGTAGACAAAACCTATGCAGATGCCGGAGCTGTCACTATCATCCTCATCATCCTCATCATCACATAATTCTATAACTGTTTCTTTATGCAGTTAATTCTTCTTCAGAGTTATTGTAGGGTTTTCGAGCGAGATCGTTGCCAGTGCCCCTGGACTGGCTCTTGTGCGGGGGGCACATAAAAGACACCATTTCGAGCGTGGCCGTTTTCGTGCGGGTGACACGTAAAAGCACCCACTACACTCTCTGAGTGGTTGGCGTTAGGAAGGGCATCCAGCTGTAGAAACTCTGCCAAATTAGATTGGAGCCTGGTGTTGCCATCCGGTTTCACCAGTCCTCAGTCAAATCGTCCAACCCATGCTAGCATGGAAGGCGGGCGTTAAACGATGATGATGATGATGATGATGATGATTGCCCTCTATGGCTGGGAACTATGTCTCACCAATATGTCAATTTTTGGCATGGTTTTAATAGCTCAATGCCTTTGCCAATCGCTTTACAGAATGTACTAGGGGAATATCATTGTGGTACTGCACTACAGAAGTTGTCTTTGAAGCCTTGTGATAAAGTCATGGGCACCACTCACTACCCTCATAATATAAAAAAAGAAAAAAAGACCATAAGTGGCTTTAGTATTCATAAGTTATAAATTTAGATTGATGAAAGACAAAATAATGGGTAACATTTGAAGTTCTAAACTGGAATATTCTCAAAAGAATTCTTTCAATTTGTTATAAAGCTCAAAAGTGATATTTCTAACTTTCAACATAACACATGCTGTCCTTGACTACCATCAATAATAACCAATAACATTATTCTCATTATATTGTCAGTATCACTGTTATCAGCAGAATATATGAAAATCTTAGATCCGATTAACAATCACTCACCTTGATCCGTCCGTCTTATTAGCAACACAAACCAATGCAATAAGGCTTTCATCAGCTTTGCTTATCACTGGGACACACAGAAATGTTTGGATACTGATGTTTAATAATTTTTCCAGTTCTTTGAGATTTTTCTATAAAAGGAAAAACAAAACAATGAGGGGAAAAAAAAGCAAAGATATACAAATTAAATATATTTTATAATATCAAGACTGGTGATAGTAGCAATGACAGAGTGAAATAGAAAATAAAACAGGATTCCCTTTCACAATGAATAAAACAAGGCTCTTACAAGACAATATAAAAATAGCAATGATTAGAGCCAACCTATTCTGCTATTCCAAACAGAAAATTTGAACATCTGAAGGTGTTTTTTTACAGCTGATAAAAAGGAATAGTTCATTGTATATTTAGTCTGCGTGTAAGTACAGTAATGCATATGTACATGTTGGGTGAGTGGTGTTAGGAAGGGCATCCTTTCTACTGGAAGCACAAGACCTCAAATTTGGGGGAAGGGATTAAGTTGATTACATTGACCCCAGTGTGTAACTGGTGCTAATTTTTTCAACCCTGAAAGGATGAAAGGCAAAGATGACCTTGACGGAATTTGAACTCAGTACGTAACAACAGATAAAATACCGCTGAGCATTTCACCTGGCATGCTAACGATTCTGCCAGCTCACCGCCTCTAGGAAGGGCATCCAGCTGCAAAACCCATGCCAAAATAGACGGAGAAATCTGGTGCAGTCTTCTGCCTGGCCAGCTCCAATCAAACTGTCCAACCCATGCCAGCATGGAAGGTGGATGTTAAACAACAACGAGGATGATGATGCATACATACTCGATAGGGTTCTGCATACTACACATTTAAAAAGAGGAAAAATTTCATTCAAGATAATCAAATTAATATTTGTTCTGTAATATTTCAAGCAGACAAGAGTAATATATCAATAATAACAGAAACAAGAAATACATTTGGACACTAATCTTTCTTTAAGAAAAAAAAAAACATTACCACAAGAGGCTAAAGAAAGATGCTCTGTTTCCTCTGTATTCAAGTATCTACAAACAACCATTCCGTATGGCGGTTGTGGGGAACAGAAAATAACTATGCCCTTTAAGCCCTATCAGAAAGATAGGCAAAACAATAAAGATTTTCTATGTTGCTATATCTGTCAGATGATAAAGCATATGACATGGGACAGCATGCTGTGAGAGCTAGCCAATTCATGCCAAAATGAAAAACTGAACATAAGATGATGATGATGACGACGATGATGTTGTGTTCAGACTAAATATTAACCAGTGTCTATACATTATACATATATAGGTATATTTCAAGTTAGGTTGTTTTGAGTTACATGTTTTTCAACTTTGTTTTTTTTTTTAAAAGAAATTAATGAAAAAATAAAACTCAAGTTCAGACAATTAATCTTACTTTATCTCAATCTCAGTAAACATATTTAAAAGCTTAAATAAAAAAAATAAAATAAAAAACCCCCACCTAAAAACCAATACTGAAATGGAAAATCAAATAAAATACATGGAAAAATATGTACAAACCATTTATTAAAACGGATTCTTTTTTTACTTATACTTGTTTCTCTCATTATACTATGGCCATACTGGGGCACCACCTTGAAGAATTTTTAATTGAATGAATTGACCCCAGAACTTATTTTTTTAAAGCCTGGTACTTATTATGTCTGTCTCTCTTGCTGAACTCTAAGTTACAAGGATGTAAACACACTAACACTGGTTGCCAAATGATGGTGGGGGACAAACACAGATACAAGGACACACACACACACATACACAATGGGCTTCTTTTAGTTTCCAATCTACTGTATCCATTCACAAAGCTTTGGTTACTTCGAGGCTATAGTAGAAGACACTTGTCCAAAATGCCATGCAGTGGGATTGAACTTGCAGCCATGTGGTTGAGCAAAATATTTCTTACCACACAACCAAGCCTGTGCCTTGATATGAGTTAATGAATTAAAAAAAAAATGTTGCCATGTTATGTTGTTTGTTTTGAGTAAAGTTGCATGTCTTGGAATCAATTACTGAAGTAAGTTGAGGTATGTCTGTATATTTGAAGTATGTCTGTATAATGAAACTTGTGAGCAAGATGCAGTTCCCCATTCAGTCTAAGTGAGTTATATACCTGAATATGTGCAAACTCAGACTGTGGTGTCCTGTCGATCCCATATCAGCATGGATTTAAAATGATGACAATGACAACGAGGATGATGATGATGATTTAATGTTAAAGATGTGTAGCCACTAGCACATTCATATATAACTAAATGGAATAGTTAAAAACTGAATCCAACCCATGCTAGCATGGAAAGCGGACGTTAAGCGATGATGATGATGATGATGAAGGGTGGCGAGCTGGCAAAATTGTTAGCATGCCGGGCAAAATGCTTAGCAGTATTTTGTCTGCTGTTACGTTCTGAGTTAAAATTCCGCCGAGGTTGACTTTGTGTTTCATCCTTTCAGGATTGATCAAATAAGTACCAGTTATGCACTGGGGGTCGATGTAATCGACTTAATCTCTTTGTCTGTCCTTGTTTGTCCCCTCTATGTTTAGCTCTCTGTGGGCAATAAAGAAATAAAAGAAATGCCAACCACACTAATTCTTATTTCTTTATTGCCCATAAGGGGCTAAACATAGAGGAGACAAACAAGGACAAACAAAGGGGTTAAGTTGATTACATTGACCCCAGTGCGTAACTGGTACTTAATTTATCGACCCTGAAAGTACGAAAGGCAAAGTCAACCTTGGCAGAATTTGAACTCAGTACGTAGCGGCAGACAAAAAATACCGCTAAGCATTTCGCCTGGCATGCTAACGTTTCGGCCAGCTTGCTGCCTTAACCACACTAATTCTATCAGATGTTATCTAGTTATCCCTGTATTTAAATCTAGGAGGGCCAGAGAAAAAAAAAAACGTTATGATTACTGCTTCATTTCTTTAGATTAACACAAAAAGTAAAAAAGAATATTAAAAAGAAAAAAGAATAGAGATGTAACATGAAGAAAACTGATGTGGATTAATAGTAAATGATAAAAAATTGTCTGACATCAACACATATAATCGTTTAACTTGTACTCATTAACCTCTGTTCATATTGGCAGCAGAAATTACAGTCATACGACACTGTGTCAATATTTAGTCAGATATCATTCAGCCAGTTATTCAGAACCTGTCTGAATAGGGAAAGTTCACTGAGTGTTAAACTGGTTAGTTACATGAAGATATTAGCATTTTGTCAATATCACCATATTGATAAACATGAATATATACATACATAAATATGTAGATATACATATACATACATATGTGTATATATATATATATATATATATATACATATATATATATATATATATATATATATATATATATATATATATATATATATATATATATATATATATATATATATATATATATATATGTATATATATATATATATATTTATATTTATATATATTATCTGTCAGAATATAATGCAACATATTCCTCATACTGAGAGCAGGTTGTAGGATCTACACATTACTAAGAAGAAAACAAAAAGGAAGCGAAAGATCAAAAGGCGGGGCTGGGCGGGGGGGGGGGGGGAATAGAAAAAATAGTTGGGGGGAAAAAATAAAAGAGAAAGAATGAAATCTTTTTCATGAGCCATTAAGAAATTTGCTTGAGTTTTCTTCTGAGACATTCGATTAGTGTGGAATGGTACCAACTGTGTACTGGCAATGTTTTGTTTCCAATCATTAGTTCTGCAAGTATTGCAAGAAAACAAAATTTATCCCAGGAAGACGTGTTTCTCAATACTTGCAGATAAATTTAGATATTTATTGTCAGTTGTATTTTTCTTTCCATCTTTTATTGAGTTTGGTGTTTGCAAAAGAGTGCAACAAATAAATCAATAACAAAACAAAAAAGAAAAAAAAAAAAGGAAAGGAAAAGAGATCAATGGTAGTAGTAGTACTAATGGTAGCGTTGGTGGTGAAGAGTGGGATGTAAATAATTGCAATGAAACTCTAATTCAATTGATCAAATTAAGTTTCCTGATAATAAAAATTGCTATTTATTTCTATCATAGATGCTAATTTATCTTCTTGATAGTGGATGCAGGATGTCAGTATAGCAACATTAGTAAAGTAGCAGTGTTGTTGTTGTTATTGTTGTTGTTCCTGTTGGCAGCAAATAGTTTCCAAATAAATTCTTACCCTTCCTTGTTCTATCACATTGTATGATTACACATAAGATAAACATTCTCGGGACATAGTATATATTTCAGCATAGAAATACATGTAGAGGTGAAGTAGTTGTGTAGGTAAGATACTGGGTTACATGCCAATGTGTCACGAGTTCAAATCTCCAGCTAGAGTTTCCTGTATTTCTAAGCAGAAGAGTTTATTTTTAACAGCTTGGTGGGTGAATTGTGAGGAATAGATTGTGGAAATGACAATACACCAATTCTGAGATGAGAGAATACAATCCATAATCTTGGTCTATTTCCAGCCATTATACACCATATTAGAACAAGCGTCTTCTAACATGGTGTATAATGGCTGGAATTCAACATTGACCCCAGTGATTGACTGGTACTTGTTTTATTGACTCCAAATAGATGAAAGGCAAAGTGGACCTTGGCAGAATTTGAACTCAGAATGTGTAAATATGGACAAAATACCACTAAGCATTTTTCCCAGCATGCAAATGATTCTGTCAACTGCTATATGCATCACCAGTGATATGTTTTCATAATTTGAGAAAACATTTTATTCTGTATTTTTGGTATTATTTCGAGGATATTTAAATAACATGAGAGCTAAATATTAAAGTTTAATTATGAAATATTGTAACAATGCAAAACCAAATTACATTTTCTTGTATTTAAACAGTATGCAGTGTAACCATGTGAAACACGTAGTAAGGTAACAGGCTGTAGAGGTATGCAGTGTAACTGTGCGAAATATGTGGTAGGGTCCAGTAACAGGTTGTGGTAGTAAACAAGTTAAAATCATTCATTCACAGGCATGTTCCAGCAGATGGATATTTTCCCAGGCAACAGAGGAATTTCACAGCATATTTTGCAACAGAAATTTCCAGAATTCTATCACATGTTTTATACTTGATTTTCTACCATGTATTTGTAAAAGTGACTCTTTATTATCATTATCATCATCATCATTGACCACTGCACATTACTGTCTTGAATTCCAGGTTACCTAGTTTCCATGGTGTACAAAGTGACCAAGATCACAAATTCTCCTGGAACAGGACACCCATCCATTGAAGTGTTATTCATTTACATTTGAATAAAGTGTTTTGTTCAAGAATACTATGTGCTACCTGGTCCAGGAATCGAAACCATGACATTGTGATTCTTGAGTACAACACCCTAACCACTGGGCCATCCATGTGCCTTCATTCTTTGAAATATCCAAAATAAAATTTTAAAAAGTAAATAAATTATATACTTGCTTTAAGGTAAATTACACAATACATCTTCTAGAAGTGCTCAATTGTTTGAAATATTAGATTTAAATATCTAAATATATATACAATTTAAATATTCCAGGTTTGCCAATATTAACTTTTATACTGGGTTTTGTTCATGTATCTAGACAATGTGTTGCATAATCAATACCAGAATACATAATGGGTTTTGTATGGGCACTTAACACAAAAGACTAAATTAAAATGAATACGATAAGAAATGATATTTAAATGGATATTTATATTAAAATATCATAAGACCTTATGTTGAATTTACATGAGATAATCAGAATAACAATTTTATATTGATTAACTAAATAATAGAGGAAGGATATTATTGAATATGTTACAGTATTAAAACAAAAGAGTAATTTAACATTGTTTAGAAGAACAGATAATTGTATTTGAGATCAATTTACACTCAGATAAAATGTTTATTTAACAAACTAATTACTAGTTTTAATAATCATTTTTCTAATTGCAAAACTAAATGATAAACAGCTTTAATCAATTAAACAGGCTGTTGTTATGGCTTACTCAAAAGTAGAAAGGTAGTACCATGGATCTTTTACAAGACAGTATAATTTTCTCTCTTTCTCCTACTAATCTTGGATACCTTCCATTCCTTATACTAGACTGGAACCCTGGTTTGAATGCTTGCAATGGAACAGATTTTGATAAAGCCACCTAAAGCCTAGGTGGTGGTGTTAAATCAAGTAAAGATTAAGTTTATCACTCAAATGATATACCATTAGTAATTTTCCTTGACACAGGCATTGCTGTGTGGTAAGAAGTTTGTTTCCCAACCACATAAGTCTGGGTTCAGTCCCACTGCATGGCACCTTGGGCATGAGTCCCCTACAATATAGCCCCAAGCTAACTAAAGCCTTGTGAATGGATTTGGTAGATGGAAACTGAAAGAAGCCCATCATATGTGTGTGTGTGTGTGTGTGTGTGTGTGTGTGTGTGTGTGTGTGTTGTGCTTGCCCCCAACATCACTTGGCAACTGGTATTGGTTTGTCGAGATTTCTGGAAAAAGAAATTGACAGAGTAAGTACCAGACTTAGAAAATAAGTATTGGGGTTGACCTGCTCAACTAAACCCTCCAAAACAGTACACTAGCATGGCTGCAGTCCAATGACTGAAACAATTAAAAGGTAGAGTATAGTTAAGTATAACATACATACAGGTAGCCTTTGGGTCAATCATGTGTACAATTGTAATGATTTTACTCTAGTTAAGGTAACTACTTGATTTTAAACAACCTCATATTTTACAGTGTAAATGCTGCTAATTCATCTCAGTAATCTTATTTCTTAGTATTCTTTATTCTCCAGAGATGAAGCTTGTAAAAATAAGAAAACCAAAAATATCATTTAAAGCCTGATTTTATTTTCATTAGTTTAACCTGAAGGAAGAGGTTGTGTCCCTGGCTCAGAGGAAGAGGTTTTACCTATGGCTTCCACAGGCTCTTTGTTACTGGTGGGATAAACACAGCTAACATTCCTCTGGAAGGGTTGAAAGTTGGTGGCTGTGGAAAAAAAAGAAAAACTGGCCGGGAGGGAATTCCACAGGAAAGACATCTGAGGAGGAAAGGTTTGGTGTAGCATTTAGTGTGGAATTTAGAGTGGTGAACACAATATGAGTGATGAGAGGAGGAGAGATGAGTTGGTGGTGGGTGTCTGAATGGCTGTGGTATGAGGTCAGCAGTTGTGAGGAGCAGAGGCTATTATAGAGGCAAGAGAAAAGTAGTGAAGCTAACACAGCTGTGAGTCAGAGACTGGTGTGTTGGCAAGAATGTAGTCCCAGCTGTCAGCATATATATGTCATAGCAGCATATTTCCAGATATTGGAGGAATACTTTGATGTAACAATTTAAATATTTTCTGACCCCCAAAAAAGTCAGGATGGAACACTACATCACAACCAAGATGAAACAATATTTAACACAAAAATGATAAAATCTTATACTTACATTTGGTATGTCTTTTTCAGAGATTGGTTCTTTTCCCTTAAGGGCCACTCCAAATGTACTATGTTCATTTTCATTCTGAAATACCAAACACATAAGTAGTGTTAACTAGTTTTACTTTCAAAAATATTATATCATATCAGAAGATATGGCATGTCTTATAGTAAAACAGGCAGGAAATATTGATATTTTCTTGATTATGTCCTTAAAGCCAGTAAAATATTTAAGCAGTCTTTCATCCAAGAAGAGTTCATTCTTCTAGCAACAAACTTCATTTTATAATACAAGTCATATATTGAACCGTTTTTGGTTACAAGGTCGGGAAAACACCAACTAGCTACTGTGTAACTTTGCTAAAGCAGACAAGAATTCTTTGTTACAACCGCAACTGTTATCATAATCAACACAACTACTGCTTCATTGCTCTTTGCCAAAGTTATTGTCATTGTCACAAGCATCATCACCGTCATCATCATCTTGTGTGTATAAATAATGTTATTACTATGGGAGTAACATTCAGATACATAAAAATCAACTTTTCATTTCAATTTGCTGACAAAATACTTGTAGAACTGGTCTTCGTTATTCCATTTTTATTCATGTTAAGAAAAGACACTGTTTTAGAATTTTTTTTAATTTTTAACTTAGATGAATGGTTAGAATGTTGAAACATCTGTATACATAAACTATTGGTTCACTTTGTACCAAAACAGCAGCTGTAGCAGCGGCAGCAGCAACAACAGCTAGTATTGAGTCACTGAGTTAATCTCAGTAATAAAGAATACTTCTGGAAGATAAATGGACAACTTCTCTTGTGTAACTGCTGTTCAGAATGACATCCACCTGTATAATAAATTTCCTCAAAGAATTCAGGAAAAAAAAAAAATATCTGAATCATGAAAAAATCTGTTATTAAAATGTCAAAAAAAAAAAAAAAGAACTCAAAGCAAAAACTTTTCCTGTTTCTGTTTTATGTATTGAGGAAGAAAGAAGTAAAAGTAGATAGATTAGGTGAATAGTTTTACTGCTGGAGAGTACCAAAAAGATAGGGGTTAGTTAAGAATCTAGTGGTAACCCCATAAACACAACATATTAAATTTGTTCTGGTATTTGACTATTTTTCTTAGAATATTACTGGTGGTTGTTGGTTGTGGAGAAATTAATTTGATCTTGGTAGGATTTGAACAGTGCACAGCAGTAATCTTCTGTTCAATTTATCACCGAAATAATATCACTCCAGCATTTTGTGACCTGTTAACCTGCCTTTAAATGTATTGATTGATGTTGTTGAAGTATTACACTTTAATTTTTATTTTACAATTTAATCTTCATTTCAGTTCAGATTAAACGTTCTGCTACTTTAAGTATTAGTAATTAAAGCATGTTATCTGGCTAATTAAGTATGATTTATTTACAGATTTGGTTGCTTTTACATTGTTTCAAGTTTGACATTAATGGGTTAAGATATTTAGTTAATTTAAATTTGTATGAACTCTTGTGTAGTAGTATTAAAAGATGAAGAGACCCAAATTTAAATATTAAACTTAATAAACAAACAGTTGAACCATGCTTTCTACTTCATCGAGACAGAACTAGTAATTCCTTTGAATATATGCATTAAAGAAAATGATAAGAATGTGACATAATCAGTGAGGAAAAAAGCCTAATGTGTGAGTTACTTGGATCAGCACAATTGAAGATAAGAAGCAAGTGCAAAATGAGCAAAGTGAAATAAAAGAATATTTTAAAAATAAGAGCAGTAGAAAAGCAGACTAAAGAAGAATTCAGTGTGGTGGCTGTCAGTGAATATTTGTGTATGATAGAGAGAGAAAAGAGAGAGAGAGAGAGAGAGAGAGAGAGAGAGAGAGAGAGAGAGAGAGAGAGAGAGAGAGAGAGAGAGAGGAAGAGAGAGAGAGAGAGGAAGAGAGAGAGAGAGAGAGAGAGAGAGAGAGAGAGAGAGAGAGAGAGAGAGATTATAGCAATCTTACTAGAAACATTGCTAAGATAGTAGAAATAGTAAAGAAATAGTAGAAGCTGGAAACAAAACAATTTTCCAATTTTAAAAAAGGAACAGATGAAATAAAGTTCATATTTTAGCATAGGTGATCCCTCTAATAGTCAGAGCTATTACAAGGGAGATAATCATTTCATGATAATATGAAATGGGATTAGAAATTTGAAATTGAATTTAAGGAGTTATAAAGAAAAATATGCAAAGAATTCATTATTAAAAAAATTTTTTTTTGCTTAGTTTTAGTTTACTAAATATGAAGTTTTTAAAATTTTTAGTCATTGACAATCACATTTCTATATTAGCAAAGAAAACATCATTTAAAAACCAATCATTCCAACCCAAACCTCTACTTTCATTTAGTATCAGTGACATTTGTCTATTAATGGGTTTTAAAGCCAGATAAAAACAAAGTAGAAGCTCAATGCTTATATCAGTTGTTTGTGTTTTAGGGACCTACTGACTATAGTTAACATGCTTGTAATTAAGGTGTTAAAACTACTGAGCAAAAAAGACCAACAACTCAAAACCAGTACTCAAAACCACATACTCAAAAATGACTCAATGACTCAGTAAATAATCAAACCAAGAAAAAAGAAGGTAAAAACTAAGAAAAGAGAATATCAATGCCATTTTAAGGTTGAATATTTATAGTTTAAGAATGGATGGCAACCAACTGAAGAGAGAGACACACCAACAATTTATGCAAATTTCTCAGTTTGAAGACTGATCCAGGCCTTTGGAAAAAGTATGTCTATGATATACAGTTGTAAGAGATAATGATCTAATTATTAATGTTATTTTATATTGAAAGTTTCTATTTTCCTTTTGTTTAAATTTTAATGCTAAATCATCTCATACAATCACATAGATAGGAATCAACAGAGGAGCTTCTACATTAGTGGTTCTCAACCAGGGCCAATATGGCCCCTGAGGGTCTATGTAAGTGTTTTGGGGTTCACACAACTGAATAGTAAATTGGGGATCCACAATAATATTTTATGGGTCACTGAAAAAATTTTGCTTTAGATGCATATATTAATATATATTGTAAAAAATAGCCAGGTTTCTTTCTCTCACACTTTATAGAGTTCAATCTATGGAAGTTAATGTGTGAAAAACAAAATAGGAATTTTGAAAGAAGTTTCTGTAAAACTAATATTTAAACATCGAAAGGCTATTGGGGTCCACCAAAAATAAAATAGTAATCAAAGTGGTCCATAGGTAAAAAATGGTTGAGAACTCCTGCTCTATATGGTCATTCAATTTGCTAGATATAGCAGTCAAAGCACCTTACTTTCTCAGAAACAGATGTGTTACGCCATGTACTTATGCCATTGATAGACAGATGACCGGCTGTTGCTGAATATTTTTCTTTTACAAGTTAGTTCGCTTTGTCAGAGTGCTTTCATTGCCATTTGAGACCTCTTCAATGACATGCATGTTTCAACACACAATTTCACATCAAGAATCTTGCAAACCAAATACATAATCAATTATCATAATTTATGAATGTTAATTACTAATTCCATCATTATAATCTCTGGTAAAAATCAAAAAAATAGAATCCCAATCTGCCATGGGCTATCCAGCAGAAATAAATTAATAAATTAATTTTATGTTTATATGTGAGGAGTGGCTGTGAGTGAAAAGGTTTACTTCCCAACCATATGGTTCTGGGTTCAGTCTCACTGCATGGCGCGTTGGACAAGCATCGTCCACTATAGCCTCAGTTCAACCAAAGCCTTGTGAATGAGTTTGGGAGACAGAAACAGAAAGAAACCTGTCGTATATATGTGTTTGTGTTTTTCATTCTCCCACCACCACTTGGCAACTGGTGTTGGTGTGTTTACGTCCCCATAACTTAGGTGTTTGAGAAAAAAAATAAGTACTGAGGTTGATTCATTCAACTAAAATTCTTCAAGGTGGTGCCCTAGCATGGCCACAGTCTAGCGACTGAAACAAGTCAAAAATAAATAAAATATAAGATGTGCACTATTATAGCATATAATTATATTATCACTTAATCATGACATGGACTTATGTTCACATCTGAGACTGTCTTTAACTTATCAGCACTCACTCACAGTTTGAAACTTATTCCATAATATAAAAAAAAAAAAACATAAATAAAAATTAAAAAGTCAACTTTTCAGTTATCAAGAAAGAAGAACTAGAACTGCCATAGTAGCAGCCATTGATATGGTTCCTGGAAAAAAATATTTAATACTTCCTTTCTTAATGCAGATGAAGGATACTGAATTAACAAAAGTTCAAAAGCTAACCAACAATTATATGGTGAAAAGACACTAGACTGTTTGTGCCCTTGATTAACCAATAGCAGAGCTGGATATTCCTGTACATGTAAAAACAATATATTCCTATGTTGCTACGCACATGACAAAGAAATAAGTTAATATGGTACAGATGTGACAAAGAAATATGCCAAAGATTAAAATAAAATGTTTAGCATTAAACACAAGCAACAATGTCGGATGAAAAAAAATATATAAACAACTGCTAATCTATACCATAAAACTTATCCACTGCTATTTTGCTTCTATTCTTGGAGCAAGATATTTTTACAATTCTTGATTATTAATAAAAAAGAAGGCAATAAAATTTATGCTAGGTTTTATGACAACACTTTCTGCAACTTGCTCAATGTATAATTTAAGGTACATAGCTATCATAAGGTTTGCCCATTTCCTCGAGGTTACTCTTAAGGTTATCAATTATCACAGCCATTAATGTAAAATCAGGTTATCTGAACTTGCTGACTGAATTTCATTTCGTGTTCTTTAAAATCTTTGATTACAAGAACTCTCACATCAGTGGTTGCACTTATGATTACTACTATTTTACATCATAAACAAAAAAATGGTGTCTTGGAAGTCAATGGCAGGGCTTATATTGGCAAGTTGAATTACATAGATGAAGCCATATTCACAGAATTTAGAGGGCTTCGATTGGTTGTTTTTGGATATTAAACCATAGCTACATGATAAGTTGTACAGCAATATGCATGTAGGCATGTATGTATGTATGTATGTATGTGTGTGTGTGTGTATCGTGTATGGATAAAGATATACAAAAATCATAAATGTAAATAGACAATAAAACTTGAAGCTATAGATATTAAAATATACTGTATAACTAAAGATATGTAATACGATAAAGAATTCCAGGGCATAAGAATTTATAGGTGGGAATTGATTTCTATTTCTAAGATAATAACTAGAGGAAAGATAAATCTCCTTGGATTATTACAAGTAGATTTTTCCAAGAAAATAATTGAAATCAGTATTGTAAAGCCAACAAACTAAAGTGCTGCTGGTACTTAAAGCCACACACAGCATTTAGTTAGAACTAGGTAGACTGAAAAACATGAACCACTAGCCTTTTGGTGTCTTCTGATAAAAACTATCTACTGAGATATCTACACTGGCTACTAAAATAAATGGCTATAGATACACCATAAGTAATTTAGATTAGGCATACAATAGCTTATAAAATAATACATATAATCAATTATACAGTAGATATATAAAATATATAGTCTTATATATATTGTAAGATATATAGCTTTAGATACACATCATGATGTATATCCATAGATATGAAATGCACTGCATATAATAGGCTCTATTATCCATAGCTATGCAAAAAGACACACACACACACACACATACACATATATAGGAGAAATTACAATTAACACAAGTTCATATCGTCTGTTCCTACACACTTGGAACGTCCAATGAAAAGTTACATTTCAATCACAATGGTGAAACATACACAGGAATAAATGATACAAACTTGTGTTCACCATAATTTCTCCTACATTTGCTCTGTATATCATAACTAGTAATACAGCAAAGTATAGTAGTAATCAAACCACTATACTGGAAGCAAATAAACCTATGTGAAGCTTGAAACTTAATAGTTGCAGTCATACATCTATTTGTATATACAAGATATACTACCTACCTACCTATATATATATATATATATATATATATATATATATATATATATATATATATATATGTATGTATGTATGTATGTATGTATGTATGTATGTATGTATGTATGTATGGATTCAAGTAATTTAGTAGTACTCTTAAAAAAAACCCTCCTTAATGTATCATTCTACAAAGCATATAAAATATATACTATGATACAAGAGGGCATAACTTAAATTCTGCAATATTTTGTAAGGTTCTTTGTATTTTGTATTAATGCAGACATGTAAGTAATTCTTTTATTATTAAATATAAAATAAACTATTTACATGTTTTAAGTTATGAAACAATTTGTTGTGATATTAGAATTTTCTTACTATTAAATAAAATGTCATCTATTTCTTAGTCATTTATGACTTTATTTATATATATATATATATATATATATATATATATATATATATATATATATATGTATATAAATTTAGGTCTATAACTTGCCCACCTGATGAGTGTACATGATCACCTTTAGAGGAAACTTGGAGTCATGGCTATTATTGCATGTTAGTATGGTCATCATTAAAGAATATCATAAATCCTCATTATATTCAGTTGGGGCAGTAGAGCTGGCATCGACCACATTCAGATGGTGCTTTTTAAATGCTATTGACACGGGGAGCCAGTCAGATGGCTCTGGCAATGACCCACACATGAATGGTGCTTATTGCGTGCTACCAGCACTGGTATCAGCCACAACTACAATTTCCATTTGATTGTGATTTGATTTGATTTTGATTAGATATATAAAGGCAGTGCACTGCCTGGAAAGTGGACATTAAATGATGATGATGACATAAAGGTGACAAGCTGGCAAAATCGTTAGCATGCCAGACAAAATGCTTAGCAACATGTCTTTATGTTCTGAGTTCAAATTCCTCCAAGGTTGACTTTGTCTTTCATCATTTCAGGGTCAATAACAAAAACACCAGTCAAGTACTGGGGGTCAGAGTAATTGTCTCTCCACCCCTTCAAAAAAACTGCTGGCTCCGTGCCAAAAATTTGGAACTGATTCATGAAATATATTTGCCTTCCTCACAGTATTGACTATACTAACTGATATGTGAAAAAGACAGAATCTAAAGAAAGTTGCAGTAGTTTATATCAGCAAATATTACACAGCAAAGTTGACTGGCTTAGATAAATTGTATGTCATGGAAGGAAGAGGATTTTGATGTCTTGGGATAAATCCATTGTTTGAGAGAAAACAATAATATTCAAAAGTTGAAAAATGTCTTTTCTCTCACATGAAGTGTCAGTGTTGAAACATCAGATTCCTGTTCTCCCATGGCATTTGAACTTATCCTCTAAACTCAACTTGACAGGTGTATAGACATTTGCCAAATCGTGTTTGCAAATACAAAGTAATGTTCTCATATGGATTTGGTTTTCTCACTCACTATCATAGAATATATATATACATTAATATATTAGAGAAAAAAGGAGAACTGTCCTTTTTTTTCTGTTGTCCTTCTTCCTCTAATATAATATATACCTGCTAACTCAGAAGCCTAATATAGATTGCTAGCTCCAGCCTCAGCTGTGAACTTGGAACCTAATGGATGACCAATTACAGCACTTACTCAGCATACCTATTCGTTTAGATCACCTGTGAACTAAACCCCTCATATTCTTCTATATATTAATATGTGTGTGTGTGTGTGTGTGTGCATGCATGTACACAAACAAAACACACACGTATAAAGACAACTAATGAGAATATAAAAACAATAATATAAACAAACATTATTTATATATATAATGTGTAAGTTGTCTAAGAGTCCATAAGTCAGGAATGAATGCGCTCATATATATATATATGTATGTACATACATATAGATAAGTCATAAAGAAATTTCCATGTATACTACTTTACTACAGATCTGTCATTGCTATTATGACTATTATTATTAGTTCCACTATCAGCAATGGTTGTTGTTAATACTATTGCTACTAATATTCTAGTCTATTAAGAATATAGTTTTAGCACCAGTTTGGAGTTATCTTCAAATCTGAAATCAAATGTTGAAACTAGAAGAACTACATCATGGCTGAGCTATTTAAAAATGTGTGAAACTGTTAAATTCACTTTAAATGTATTCCATGATGTACAGAAATTTTCAAGGCAGAAGTATGACATGGTCCCTAGAACTGTGTCTGTGAAATAAATTTTAAGTGAATTTAACAGTTTCACATGCTATTAAATAGTTCATCCATGATGTAGTTGCTTCAGTTTCAACATGTGATTTCAGATTGAGGATAACTCTAAATTGGTTTTGAAACTAAATTTTTTAACAGACTTGAATGTTAGTAGCAATAGTATTAACAATAACCATGTGGATATTGGAACTAATAATAATAGTATTAATAGCAATGACAAATCTGTAGTAAAATCCAAATGGAAAACCACTATGCACACAGACAGGTGTTGACTACATTGAAATTTCTGATATCAGATGATGAGGTATTTAGCAAATATTTCATGATTTATTTTTAAAATTTTAATCAGTATTAACAGAGCTAGGTGTAATGAAATGCCTTGGAATCAATTAGCAAGTAACTTCCCTCTCCTGACAGATTCATATCACCGCCACTGCATATTTATATACATGAACACACATGTAAACATAAAATGAGAATAATTATCATCCCTCATGCATGAGTGGAGCAATAAATGAAGTCAATTGCATGACCTTTCATGATTAGAAGTACCACTTAATGATTGATTACTCTTATGGACTTTAATGGGTGGAGCAAATGGGAGTTTATGACGTTCAAACCCACTTCAAAGATTTTTGTGATGTAAGTGAAATGGCACCAATCAGTAATCAAACCAGAATCTCAGTCTCAGGGGAGGGCCACATGTGTTACTCTATATGTGTATATGTGTCTCACATGTATATGTATAGAACTGTTGTGTCTTCTTGCTGTTCCACCTGTGCTGGAAATTCTGTCTAAAAGTAATTGGTCAAACTTTAAAACTTGTCAATCTAAGGATCACCACTGATATGTCCAGCATGATCAGAAAATTACTTTCCGTCAGCATTTTCCCAGTGTTTCAACACCATTAATCGTGGTTTCAGCTACAATCTATGTTAATTTTACTCTTCTTCCTTTCTAATTTTCCTTTAAATATGAATCTACATACTAGTAGGCATAGGTGTGGCTGTACAGTAAGAAGTTTGCTTCCCAACCACATGGTTCTGGGTTCAGTCCCACTGTATGGCACCTTGGGAAAGTGTCTTCTACTACAGCCAAGGGCCAACCAAAGCCTTGTGAGTGGATGTGGTAGACACAAACTGAAAGATGCCTGTCATATATATATATATATATATATATATATATATATATATATATATATATATATATATATATATGTATATATATATATATATATGTATTGTCATCATCATGTGTGTGTGTGTGTGTTTGTGTCTATGTTTGTCCCCCATCATTGCTTGACAACTGGTGTTGGAGTGTTTATGTTCCCTGTAGCTTAGCAGTTCAGCAAAAAAAAAAAAAAAAGAAAAAATGATGGAATAAGTGCCAGGCTTTAAAAAAAAAAGTACTTGTGTCGATCCATTCGACAAAACATTCTTCGAGGTGGTGCCCCAGCATGGCCACAGTCTAACGACAGAAAGAAATAAAAGATAAAAAGTCACAAATTTACAAAACGAAATCAAGCGCAAACAATTATATATTACAAATCCAAACTAATTTCAACAAGTTTATAATCAATAAAAAAGAAGGGGATTGTCGATTACATTGACCCCCCCCCCCCAGTACTCAACTGGTACTTATTTAAGGCTTGCCACCTTGAATAATAATAATAATAATAATAACATATGTTAATTAAAATCACACTTTGTTATGCTGGCATGGGTTTTACTTTCTCTCTCTCTCTCTCTCTCTCTTTCTCGTATATATACACACACACACACACACAGTCTCTTCTTTCTTTCTGTTAACATACATAATAACCTATCTACAGAAAGGCTGGTCTGACCAAAACCATAGTCTGTGTGTGTAACCTTTGTTTATCTTACATAAATGAACATATATATATATATGTATAGACTCCAAACATTCCCAGCATATGTTTTATTAAGCATTTAAAAAATTTTTTTTATCCAAAACATAATGAATAAGACGAAGGAATCTATAGTTATTTAATTGAACATACTGAATGCCACATCTATTGCAAAAGTAGGTTTAGTTGTTGCTATTCAATTGTATAATTCAGAAATAGATTATGTTAACGGCCTAAAAAGTGACGAGTGCAATTCTGAATTATACAATTGAATAGCAACAACAAAACCTACTTAATTAAAATCAAACTTCAGCCAAATATCTTTTACTACTTCATTAAGGAATGGTGTGTGAAGGCACATGGTTTAGTGGTTAGAGTATTTGGCTCATGATTATAAGGCTGTGAGTTCAATTCCTGGCAACACAGTGTGTCCTTGAGCAAGACACTTTATTTTACATTGCTCCAGTCCACTCAGCTGGCAAAAACGAGTTGTACCTGTATTTCAAAGGGCTGTCTTTATCACATTCTGTGATGCGCTGAATTGCTCTGAGAATTATGTTAAGGGTATGCATGTCTGTGGAGTGCTCAGCCACTTGTATGCTAATTTAATGAGCAGGCAGTTCTGTTGAATCGATCAACTGGAACCCTCATCAGTTTAAGGAATGGTGTGGTAACTAATCTTGAAACAGCAGAGTTAAAGGATGCAAGAGTCAGTAGCAGGGTGGAGTTCCAAAGTTAATGTTTATCTACCATTCCCTACATTAATTTTGCATGAACCAAAATTGCACTCGTCACTTTTTAGGCCGTTAACATAATCTATTTCTGAATTATACAATTGAATAGCAACAACAAAACCTACTTTTGCAATAGATGTGGCATTCAGTATGTTCAATTAAATAACTATAGATTCCTTCGTCTTATTCATTATGTTTTGGATAAAATTTTTTTTTTAAATTCTTAATAAAACATATGCTGGGAATGTTTGGAGTCTATACATATATATATATATGTTCATTTATGTAAGATAAACAAAGGTTACACACACAGACTATGGTTTTGGTCAGACCAGCCTTTCTGTAGATAGGTTATTATGTATGTTAACAGAAAGAAAGAAGAGACTGTGTGTGTGTGTGTGTGTATATACGAGAAAGAGAGAGAGAGAGAGAGAGAGAGAGAGAGAAAGTAAAACCCATGCCAGCATAACAAAGTGTGATGATGATGATGATGATGATGATGATGATATATAAAGTAGGGTATGTCAACATATATATTGCGTTTAGGCCGCAATTTAGCACTGATGATGGACATGCATAATAGACTGTATGAAGAAGTATCCTGAGTTTGTGCGTGTGTGTTTAGGTGTGTGTGTGTGTGTGTGAGAGAGAGAGAGAGAGAAAGATTGAGAGAAGGAAGAGAGGATACAAGAATGAGAGAGACTGGAACTTGGGAATGTAAATTGCAAGTCATGTTGTTATTCCAAAGAGCAATGATTAAAACAGTACACAAAGAGTTATATGACAGATAGATACCATGCCACTAGTCTAGAAAGCAGACAAGAAAGTCTTCTGCAATAACACCATGCCCTAAAACAAGTGTAAACAGAACTAGAAAGTTAAATTAACACAGCAAACTAAAATTGAAATAGCTACAATGTATTGTGAAAATTATATCAGACAATCATTTCAATTAAAATGAATTAGAAATACAAACAGCTTCACAGATAGAAGACAGTTGTTCAACAAAAGTGATGAAGTATGCCTATATTATATATTTGCTGATATGAGTTTACAGTGATGTCTGTTTGCAAACTGTTTCTTAATTTGGGATGTGTTGTTGGCATGTTTTGAATGTGGTTGTGTGCTTAAGATGTTTGATTCATAACCGTGCGGTTTTGGGTTCGGATCCACTGCACAGCACCTTGGGTAAGTGCCTTCTATTATAGTTTGACCAATGTTTTATGCAGGAATTTGATAGACAGGAACTGCAAGAAAGGCAGCAAGCTGGTAGAAACATTAGCACGCCGGACGAAATGCTTAGCAGTATTTTGTCTGCCATTACATTCTGAGTTCAAATTCCGCCGAGGTTGACTTTGCCTTTCATCCTTTTGGGGTCGATAAATTAAGTACCAGTTACGCACTGAGATTGATGTAATCGACTTAGTCTCTTTGTCTGTCCTTGTTTGTCCCCTCTATGTTTAGTCCCTTGTGGGCAATAAAGAAATAAGAAACTGCAAGAAGTCCATCATATGTATATATATATATATATATATATATATATATATATATATATATATATATATATATATATATATAGTCTCGTCTTGTTTGGTGTTAGGGAGGGCCTCCAGCCATAGAAACCATACCAAATCAAACTTAAATCAAAATTAAAGCAGGTAGAATATTATGGTCTGATATGCAGGCTACATATGTTTCACAGCTAACAGAACCTTGGCAGTAGGCAAATGAGGGTAGACCGCAAGCTACACTTCAGGCCAAGGACACTTTGATTATATGAAGTTTACATTCTTGTGAAATAAAATATATATATCGTGAAGTATATTTGCCACCTAAATGTAGCGGACCTGTAGGGGACGATGCTACTATTGTTTATAGCTTCAGGAAGACATCTCCACAGCTGGCTAATGACACACTGTCTGAAGGAGATGTCTTCTTGGGATTATAAACAACAGTAACATCGTCCCCTATGGGTCTGCCACATTTAGGTGGCAAATATACTTCACAATTCCATACTGTTACTGTTTACTTCTCATTCAGAGATTTATTATTGCAATATGTGTGTGTGTGTGTATGTGTGTGTGTGTGTGTGTATGAAATTAAGAGATACTTGAAAATAAAATACATAAATAGAGGATATATTATGCATATAATTCAATATGTAGCTTAATTCTATTTTCAAGTGCCTCTTCATTTGAGCTAAGTTTATCATAATATTATTGTTCTCAACCTGATATATCTTTTTCATTTATGCTGAGCTCTCTTGCTAATTGTTTTTCACAAAAGAAATATTTTCATTATAATTGCAAAGTAGCTATTCCTATACTATAATTACCATAACAATCAATTTCTGAAAGTAGGTTTTAAATTATGTTTTTATTTTTAATTTCAATGGTTCAAGCACTTGTAAACTCTATAATAGTAAGAACACACTTGTGACCTAGATATTTCTGAAATAGGTAAATGCATGGTTGTGTGATTAAGAAGTTTACTTCCCAATCACAAGATTTTGGTTTCAGTCTCATTGCATGCTACCTTGAGCAAGTATCTTCTACTGATGCCCTGGGTTAACCAAATCCTTGTGAATGGATTATGTAGATGAAAACTGAAAGAAAATCGTCATCGTCATCATCATCATTTAACATCCATTTTCTATGCTGTCATGGGTTGGACAGCTTGACAGGAGTTGGCCAGACTCCAAGTTATCTAATGTGGCATGGTTTCTACAACTGAACTGGATGCCCTTCCTAAAGCCATATATATATATATATATATATACACACACACATACATACATATATATATATATATATATATATATATATATATATATATATATATATGTATATGTTTGCGATTCCTTATTTCACATTGCATGATTGTTGCAAATGAATGCCATTAATTTCCAATATTCTGTGAAAAATACATCTAATCATGGGGAAATATTATCTTGCTTAAGAACATGTGAGGGTTGGCAACAGGAAGGGTATCCAGCCATAGAAAATCTTCCTGAATAAACTCTGTCTGAATGGTACAAGCACGGAAAAAGTAGATGTTAAACAAGGAATAAGATGATATTTCAGAAAATATTATGTAGCATGATTTTATTTTTAAGTATTTCTCTGCTTTAGCTATGGTTACATATTCCTCTAAACCTGTTTTGTTTTGCACCTTTACTTAGTTTTCTTGTGAATTACTCTGTGCAAAAATAATATTTTCATTATAATTGTGAAGAATTCATTCTTACACCTACCTACCTACCTACCTATGTACATATGTGTGAAAATACGTGCATATGTACCTATCTACTTACCAATCTAACTACCTACATAAATACATAATATGAGCGTCTTAAATGTCTGCAAAGTTTGTGAAAAATATATCATATAATATAATATTTACGTAGCAAAGTAAAATTATTAAAGGTTGAAGATAACAGTATCAAAGAAATGGCAATGGTAAAACGTATTTAAAGACAAAACAACATGAAAATGTGTATTTTCAGTTTGAAGAAATAACAGGAAACTAAAATAAAATGGAAATTGGAACAAAATTTGGAAATTTATCGATATTATTAGCCTGAGAGATCAGAGACATCTTTAGTATTGACAATTAATATAAATAATGTTTGTGAATTAGTGCTTATGTGACGATGCTAACATTTACAGTGTACTTATATTTACCTATATTTGATCATCTTCTAAATAGTATCATATTTTATACTGAAATTTCAAATGGTAAAAATAACAGACATTTTGAAACCTATTATGTATCTTTATTTATTACCCTTGCTTCTATGTAGAGATATAGTAAAACTGAGGTAGAGTAGTTATATAGTTAATGGTGTAAGAAAAGAGAATATTTAGTTGTGAGTTGAAATTTAAGCAAGAGCACAATGAAAAGAGTTTCAACGCAAGATATCAGCTCAAATATTACATTGCTAGCTCCAATTTTCTTAGTTGACAAACATATCCCATTTACAATATTATTTCTAAAAATATTTGAAGGAAAGATATTGAACTTTAGTGAAAAAAACAAATACTTCAGTAATATACAAATACCTAACTTAAAACTAAATATCCTAGTACTGCTAACATAGCAGAATGGATCTCAAACTATAAAAGAGTAAAAAAATAATGTGAAATGAGATGTACTGGAGAACTGGTTGCCAAAGTGTTTACCTTGAAAAAAGACAGTTGCAACTCAGATTGCTGGGCCATGAAATGAGAGTAGACTGGGACAAGAAACCAAAAAACAGTATTAAGATAGACAGCATTTGGGAAGCAAAAGTCCAGATAATTGCAGAACAGCTGGTATAGAGAAGCTGATCAAAAGTCGAGCGAAATAATCTTAAATGAATGAGGTACAGATAGTTGTTTAGGATCAGTTTGAATGATGTATAATCATTGAAGTTTTATTTCCTAATTGGAAAGATGAGGATATAATAATAACAACAACAATAATAATAATAATAATAATAATAATAATAATAATAATAATAATAATAATAATAATAATAATAATAATAATAATAATAATAATAATAACAACAACAACAACAACAACGATATTAATGATAATAATAATTACGAAGCATGTTGTTGTTGTTTGTTCCTTTTTGAGCCATGCCTGACTCATAAGGACTGGTTTCCTGGTTTCATTGGAGTATAGGTTCCCCACCTGGACAGGATGCCAATCCATTGCAGGTGAGCTGCTAGATGCAGGAGAAAAGAGTGAGAGAAAGTTGTGGCAAAAGAGTCAGCAGAAGTTCGCCACTAACTTCTGCTGGAGCTGCGTGTAGCTTAGGTGTTTCACTCATAAACACACACATCGCCCGGTCTGAGATTCGAACCCATGATCCCTCGACTGCAAGTCCACTGCTCTAACCACTAGGCCATATGTCTTCACTAAGATCAAAGCTTGCTTACCAGAAATTACCAGGCTAACTAACGGTTCTGACTCTAAATGCAGATTCTATGACACATTTGACGAAACAATAGATCATCTCATTTCGGGATGTCCTGTGCTAACACCAAACAGATACAAAAATCATCATGATGGTGTAGGACAGTATTTAGATTGGGAAATATGCAAACACTACAAAACCAGCACTCTTGCTTACTGGTATGAACATCATCCTAAGTCAGTCATTGAAGGTAAAAATGTCACTATCCTCTGGGATTTTCCAATCAACACCAACAAAACAATCCAGGCTAATTGACCAGGCACAATTATTAAAGACAAGGAAGAAAATACTTGTAGATTAATAGATGTAAGTGTTCCACTGATAACAATGTATCTGTAAAGGAATTTGACAAATTAAGTAAATATAAGGACCGGGGAAAACTGAGATACAAAAGATGTGGTGTCTTAACGCAAGAACTGTTCCTGTTATTGTCAGAGACATCTAAACAACATCCCAGGAGAACAATGCCTAAGAGAAATCTAAAAAATTGTGCTGACAAGTACTGCCCCTTAGAAAAACCTTATCAATTTAAATGTCTGTGTTGTTTTACATGGACATATTTTGCTACTGCCCCTGTCACTCTACCTCCCCAAGCTTTCAGTTATACTTTAATACCTCTTATCCTTCACTCACCCTAGGATGTTGGGTGTGTCTCGGCAAGTGATTGTAACAAACATGCAGATTAGAAGTAAAAAGCAACAATAATAATAATAATAATGATGATGATGATGATGATGATGATGATGATGATGATGATGATGATGATGATGATGATGATGATGATGATGATGATGATGATGATAATAATAATAATAATAATAATAATAATAATAATAATCCTTTCTACTATAGACACAAAGCCTGAAATTTATGGAAGGTGGCTAGTCAATTACATTGCCCCCAGTGCTCAACTGGTACTTATTTTATTGATCCTAGAGGATGAAAGGCAAAGTCAACCTTGGTGGCATCTGAATTTGGAACATACAGAGCCAGAAGAAATGCTACAAGGCATTTTGACTAGTATGGTTACAATTCTACCAGCTCACTGCCATTAAACGATTTTAAATTTTGGCACAAGGCCAGTAATTTTGAAAGGAAGAGATAAGTCAATTACATCAACCCCAACACTTGACTGGTACCTTATTTTATCAACCCTAACACGATGAAAGTCAAAGTCGACTTCAGTGGCGTTTGAACTCAGAAAGTAAACAGTCAAGAGAAATACCCCACTAAACACTTTGTTTGATGTGCTCGTCAACAAAACATGTCCCTTTTCAACATAACAATGAAAAGTTCTTCAGTTGCATATAGGGATAACTGTCGAAAACTCCTTCAATCTATGCCGATGTCTCTAAATTCATCTCTTTTGCAGTGACATTCTTTTGAATAGGAACTATATTTAGGCTACTTACTGCATCCATATCTACAACTACACAACATATAACCTTCTCTATTACTATCACCATCACTCCAGCCATGACTGCTATGATGGTTACCATCATCACTGCTTCAGCTTTCACCTCTATCCACCATGAACACCAGGTAATTACTATTGCCATCAGGCTATAGTTTTATATTAAATAAGATTTCTCTAATCAATAACTGGATCTCTTTTCAAGTTGAATCAAAAATATGAAAAGTGATAATGTAATTTATATTATAACAGCTTATGAATGTCCCAGCTTCTAGACAATAAAGCTTATATGAGTAATATCAATATATAATATGGCAAAATACTTATTAAAAATAGTCACTTTAACCAACAGAAGTAGCTTGGATACAAGATGTAGTTAGAAGTAATGAGAGAAGTTCTTGTGTTTCATATTTAAAGTATCAGCTATTTTAGATTGTTATTACGTTCAGTTGATTACATTTCAGATTATATGGAATTCACACTTTCAGACAGTTTCGTTTTCCCTCGATGTAAGATTGGTGTTATTAACGAAATAAAGTGACTGACAGATAATTTTTCATTAAATATTATGCATGGAAACACTCATAACTTGTTAAATTGCCAGCATGTTGTCCCATTGTTTACAGGGTCAGTCGACAGTTGTTTCAAATCACTAATACACTGGTATATTTAGAAATATCTCCTCCTCTTCCTTCTTCATCATCATCACCATCACCACCACCATCATCATCATCATCATTTAAGGTCTACTTTCGATACTGGTATAGGTTGGTTGGTTTGCAGGAACTGGCTAGCTACCCAGGTTCCACTTGTCTATTTTGGCATAGTTTCCCTGACTGGATGCCCTTCCTAATGCCAACCACTTCACAGAGTGTATTGGGTCATTTATTTGTGGCACTGGCATGGGTGCTTTTACAAAGCACCGACATAGGTGTTGGATATTTTGGAGATATGCTGATGCAATTAACCAATATAAGCAGCAATGGTGCACTGTATAATCTATAACTATTGTTGTTGGTCCACAGTGTCAAGCAGATCTTTCATAAGATTGGAGAAGGTGAGAGGTTAACAACTTTAGTATATTCCTCATTGAGTTAGTATACAAATAATTACATTAACCCTTTTATTACCATAGTTTTGTAAAAATATGCTGTCTTTGTCTCAAATAATGAAGAATTTATTAAAATAGCTTTGTCATTATTAAGCTGGTGATTGGAGCATAAAATCTTCCATCAAAATTTCATGTTAATTTAGATCACTTTAAGACAAAAAGTTTATATCATGGATGGGTCGGTATCAAAAGGGTTAAGATATGGGTGATAGTAATTTGAGTCACTTACAAACTAGAATATCTTAGTACATCTTATCATGTTCTTACATTGTCGAACTAGTCTTTCATTCCTTTAGGGTTTGTAAAATAAGTACCAAATTTTCTACTGAGGATGAAAACAGGGATCAGTGCAGCTCCCATCTTTTGAGATTTAGGTGTAATGTGACTGTTCAGCTTTGACCATACTTTATAATAATTTAACACACTCACCGGTTCAATTTCCACTCATTTATTTATTTATTTGATAAAGCTTTTTCATTGCTGTATTTGTGACTGTATCAATGATGCAGTCACAAATACAGCGATGAAAAAGCTTTCAGGAATAAATAAATAAATGAGTGGAAACTGAACCGGTGAGTGTGTTAAATTAAGGCACCATAACTCTGTCCAGACACAACAAAGTTTGTTTCAACACACGGATTCATATAAGGAATCTTGCAAACCAGAAACAAAAACGAAGTATAATGATTTAATTAAAGCGAAAAGAATAGATTACAAAAATAGAGAGGATAACAAAGTTTTAGCTTCATCAATGGTACATAAATCTAAATCTAAATATATAATGTTTTAAAATAAAGAGATGTCGGTCTTCCATAAACCACCTTGCCCAGACTTGTGGCTAGGAGGGGAACTTTCTAGGTGCAACCCCATGGTTATTGATGACTGAAGGGGGTCTTTACACTTTACCTTCTTAGAGGTAAAAATGGGTTTGAATAGGACCAATATCCTTAACTAGAAAATAAGCAACGTTACAGAAGCATTAGTGACAATTCAAAACTAACAAGACCTGGGAGAGGAGAAAAGCAGAAAAGACATTCCAAAATGGAGAACAGAAGTCATTGATGGCCTAAGCACTGTAGGCAGTGAAGGGCATAAGTAATTAACATGAATTATGCTTATGTTAATTGTTTTAGATGTCTATGTAGTCACAAACAGCTATAGAAAACCTCTTGGTCCCACTACCCCTGACTCAGCAGAACATTCAGGAAGTGGCAATGGAAGAGAGAGAGAGAGAGAGAGGGCTGCACCAGCATCCTGATTGATGCTTATTTCAGATGAGAATATTTAAGCAATGTGAAATGAAATGCTTTGTTGAAGGGTACAATGTACCACCTGGCTCAGGTTTTGAACCCACAGCATTACAAGACTATGAGTCAAACACCATAACTATTAGGCCATTCACCTAAAACACTAGCAAATATACTGGAACAACCCCTGCCCGACTACAAATGAGTATTGATAATATTTTCCCTGGTAAATGTTTGAAATAAAAAAAAGTTAAAATATAGACACACACATACCTGTAAACACATACACATGCACACATATATGTATGCAAAAACACATCCACACACACAAATCTTATGAAGCATTGGTGGAGGTAGTTCAAAGATGTTTACCTTCAAAGGAGTTGAAATATTTTCTACAAGGAAGGACAATAGATGGATAGTCTGGGAGAACTGTCTAAGACTCAATGTTATCATAACAAACAGAATCGTTCAGGAAAAAACAAAAAAATGAAGAAAATATTCATTTACAAAGGAAATTTTATAATTTGTACCAATTGGATACCAATATGTTCCAAGTACAAAATGTAATATCAAAGTAAGATATATAGCATAGGAATATTTGTATATTAGATGTAGTGTCAATATGTTTAGTATAACATAAGTAATATAAATATGTTTAGTGAATGATACACGATATTAGAAT
The DNA here is from genome assembly GCF_046866305.1 of Octopus bimaculoides. NCBI lineage: Eukaryota > Metazoa > Mollusca > Cephalopoda > Octopoda > Octopodidae > Octopus > Octopus bimaculoides. The sequence continues at coordinate 53,153,423 of NC_142940.1, read as the reverse complement.
ATTTGGTGCCGTTTATATGATACTAGTAATACAAAATGAAAGGCAATAGAATAAAGAAATAAATACAAAATGTTTGGTTGCCAAAAATCCTAAGTTATATCAAAGAATGCATTCTACAAGATACCAAAAAAAAAAAAAAAAGAAAAAAACAACAACCAAAGTTAAGATTACTTAAGTTGGAAAGAAAGCCTTGCAAGAAATACCATTCTTTAAGCAAAAATTTCCAGCTAAAGGTTTGTTTAATTAATTAAAAAGAATTTTTTTTTTAATCCAAGAGAACCAATTCAAAAGGTAGCAAGTACCTGTGTACGGTGCAAAAAAAAAAAAAAAAAATGAACAACGAAAAAAA
>NC_142940.1:53113074-53150574 GCF_046866305.1 Octopus bimaculoides | reverse complement strand
AAACAGCGCATGATCTTGCAGGTGGGACCCAGTTAGAATTTTTTTCAGGTCGAGTAGACCATCCCACTCAAAAGGTCCCTGAATAAGGGTTGTTTAAGGATGATGAACAAAACACCCATGTTTCCAAAGGTAGATTATCCAAACTCCCAAGGAATTCCTCTCAACACATGGCTATGATGCTCCCCCACTACTTCTGTTCAAGATCAGAGATGCACATATCTTCAGCCACTAAGGTGGTTGCTCAACTGGATAAGGTCAAACAAATGACAAGCAAATCTGTGGTATGGAGCAGAATATTTGCTGTAGCCCATCTTTTATACCAAGACAAAACAATATACATGACAACACTTCCAATCACTTAAGAACAGAAGCCATGAGAGCTACTGCCTGGGACTGCATATTATTATTATTATTATTATTATTAAAAGTTGTAAACTTCATGTTACATTGGACACTCTGGCATAACACTTAGTTGTTAACTGACTATGCATTTACAATATGAAACAACTGGAAGATATTAAATTCATCATCATTTTCATCATTGTTTTAAAGTACACTTTTCTGTGTTTGTATGAGTCAAATGGAATTCCTTGAAGCAGATTTTGTATGGCTGGAAACCCTTCCTGTAGCTACCCTGCATTTGTTTCCAAGCAAGGTAATGTTTCTCCATGTCTGGATATGTTTTCACAGACGACAGGAAACAAGGGACTCTGCTTGTATGATGATGGTGTTTGTTCACAACTACTGCATGGTATCAAGACAAAGGGGCACAAACACACACCACACACACATGCATATGCATGTGTGTGCATATACAATGGGCTTCTTTCAGTTTCCACCAACAAATCAACTTCTAAGGCTTTGGTCAGCCTGGTACCATAGTAGAAGACACTTGCCTAAGATGCCATGTAGCAAGACTGAACCCCAAACTACATAGTTAGAAGCAAGTTTCTTAACTGCACAGCCACTGAATAATAATAGTAAAACATAAGTTGATAACACAGTTACTTACATATCATTCCCTAAAACTTATATTAGTCACTGAAACTATATTAACACAAATACATGAGAAATATATTCAGAGATACATAAACAACAGCAGCAAACTAAGACCTATTCATGATCGTTGTAAGAAACTTTGATATCAATGGTAAAAAAATATTTCAAATTTGATGATAGCAACCTCGTCATTAACAGAACATCATTACAGCACATTGCTATGATGTTTGCCAACTGTAAACAAATGACTTCATCAAGAACAAGGGAGGGAGGAAACCTGTTTAGTACAGTAGTGAATACCTCATTTTGTTAAACTGATAGTACCCCAGTGAATTTAATGTAGATTCACAAACTGGCAATCTGCGTTTGTCAACAAGCATCTCACACCAGACAGCTTGTCACAGCTACATTGATTTATTGATTAGAAAAGAATGTAAATAAAGCAATTGTTTAATGTTATCCTCTTGCAGTTTTGTTTGTCATGGACTGAATTTATAGTTCTCTACACAACTGAGGGTGAAATTACAAGTGCATAAGAACCGGTGAGGGTACACATGTGCTTAGCAAAATAATGAATCTTTAATTTTGTAAATTCAAAAGTATGCATATGATCACACTAAGACGCACTAACTACTATTATAATAAATTAATTAACTAGATAGTTATAATGCTTTGAATACCATAATATGAAATAGACCACAGAGTATAACATTTTTAATTTAACGAAACTTCTTAATGAGAAGTTTGGTTTATCTTTGCTTCAGAAAGCTTTCAGGTGTTACATTAGGCTAATAATTTAATAATTCTTAATTGGTTTTCAAGTTAATAAAACTTAATAACTCAATTCTATGATTTAGTTCTTGCATGATATATATTTAGAATCTAAATTTTATGCTGAGAAAAACTGCTCATGTCAGTAAGTGGTAGGAAAATATGATCTAATTTTTTTATGTCTGATACCCCAAAAGTAGAAATTTTTCCAAATTTATTTAGGATTTATTAAATTCCAAAACAGATAATCTATATGGGCACACATGGCTGTGTAGTTAAGAAGCTTGCTTATCAATCACATGTTTTCAGGTTCAGTCCCACTGTGCAGCACCTTAGGCAGGTGTCTTATACTACAGCCCTGGACCAACTGCAATGACTTGTGTTTTGGGTTCAGCTCCACAGCAGAGCACCTTGGGCAAATGTCTTCAGTACCAAACATTGCACAAGGGGTTACTTTTGAGATCTTTACAATATGAATTTTGAATATTTGATAAAAATTTAAAAAAAAAACGCAAATGAACCACTAAATGCTAAATACAAAATGCTAATTGGATGCAATAATGATTTGTCTATTATCTTATCAATTTGAACATACTCTAAAACATAATGAATATTTCAAGGTGTGAGTATAGGTGTGTGGTGAGTGTAGGATGGCTGTGTGGTTAAGAAGTTTGCTTGATAACCACATTGCATTTGGGGACATATATTTTTTGGGTCATTGCTGCATTTTTTGCTAACTCTGTATAATCTTTGTTTCAGAAAATAATAATGGCAGACCCTCAGCTTACTCAAGAAATGAAGAGGCATGCTGTTAGTGTGGTTATAAAGGCTGACCATAGTGATTTAGAAATATCTTGATTTTTAAAAGTTGCCAGATCTTTCATCTACAAAGTTTGTAAGGAGCTAGAGACTGAAGATGGAAACATATCACCAGTATCAAAGCATAAAACGCATTCTAAATGCTTTGAAATCTTCAGAACATGTGAACTTATTCAGCAAGTTCAACAGACAATCGATTACAATCCCAGAAAGTCCATGAGGTCAATTGCAAAAGATCTCCATGTGTCAGAAGGAATAGTCAGAAATGTTGTCCATGAAGACATCAGATATAAGTCTTATATGATGAGGAAAGGTCAATTTATTAGAAATAGCAAAAGAAAATTACTACATCAGATCTAAAAGTCTCTTAAACAAACTGAAAAATCCAACAGAAGATTTGCTTTAGTTTTTCTCAAACGAGAAAAACTTCGACCAAGATCAAAAAGTTAACAGAAGAAATGACAGATGGTTATGTGCAGGCCCTTCTGAAGTTTGAAGTGTTATGCATACAAAATTTCCTGCAACTGTCGTGGTTTTAGGGGTTGTCAGCAATGAAGGACATGTGATGCCTCCTTACTTCATTCCACAAGGCCTTAGAGTTAATTCTGCTGTCTACATTGAGGTCCTAGATATAATTGTTAAGCCCTGGATAGACAGTGTCTGCAATGGAAGGCCATATGTGTTTCAGTAAGACTGTACTATCACACATGGGCTCTAGTAACACAGGAATGGATGGCTGAAAATTTTCATGATCACATAACTCCTAACATTTGGCCTCCTAATTCCCCAGATCTCAATCCATTGGAATATTACATGTGGTGCGTTGTTGAGAGAGAAGTCAATGAACATGCCCATAACACTATAGATTCTTTGAAAGCTGCCATAGTCAGAGTAATGTCCAAAATGAACCAGGACCACATGATTCGAGCATGTAGATGATTTAGATCTCATATAGAAGCAGTTGTTGAAGCTGAAGGTGGCGTTATCGAATAACATTATGGAAAAGAAGGTTTATTTTTATCCTCATAGCATTTTTTGATAGATAAAGTTAATATCTGTTATTATATATCTGTTTTTTTTATAAACATAACTCTGTCCTCAAATGTCTTATGCACCCTGTATATATGATGTGTATATATATATATATATATATATATATATATATATATATATATATATATATATATATATTTATATACACACACACACACATATACACACATATATATAATATATGTTAGCATACACCCAAAAATACATACATGCTTACACACATACATAAGACAAACACACACACACACACAATAGACTTATATGATACATCACCTGACAAAACAGATCATTGTTGTCCTTATCATTCAAAAGTAAAAATGCAATTTCAGCATCTGTTTGTTCTTGTAGCTGAAAAGACAAAAACAAAAGAAAATATGTAGTGAAAAGCAATTATGGCTTCTTTTTTTCCATATTTACTTCATGAATTGGTACATCTTCCTTATTGAAAGCCCCATTTCTAAGGAGCTACTTTCTGTATTGTCTGTTTTATGATGACAGAATCATTTCAGTCACCACTGAACTGACTCTTACGTCACATATCTTGTCTCCTGTAATGATTTTATGTCAATCACCACTAATCACAATAATGCAATTTAATCACCCATTCCTTTTATTGCTATCAATTTAATAGCTTATTCATTTTTAATATGAACCAAAGCCTAAAAGTCAGCAACCCTTTCTTTTCTATTCATCATTAATTTTCCTACTTCTTCCACCATTTGCAACTTTATAAAACAGACAATAAATTCCTGAGGTCTGGAAAGCCAGCGGCTGCACCAGGCTGCAATCGGATCTGGCAATGTTTCTACAGCTGGATGCCCTTCCTAATGCCAACCACTCTGAAAGTGTAGTGGGTGCTTTTTACATGCCACCGGCACAATAATGCAACAGCACAATGGTCAGTCCATGTTACTCTGTAAGGAGAGCAGGGCTAGTTTTCTGGTTTCTCTGATGTATATATTCCACCCTGGATGGGATGTTGGTCTGTCACATGATTACTCATTTTTACCAACCAAGTAGACTAGAGCAATGTGGAAATGAAGTGTTTTTTCTCAAGAACATAATGCATTCAGGAATTGAAACTGCAATCCTACGATCATGAGTCCAACACTCTAACCACTAAATTATGCACCTCCACCAACTATACGATGGATTCGAAATGTTAAAAGTATTTACATTACCAAGCAAAAAGTCTGAGTAAGAAATTAAAATAATTTTACAGAGGGAAAGACAACATTATTAACTACTAGCTAAGCAGAAATATTTCCAGATTACAGACAGGAAATGGTAAGTTTAATCCTAACCATCTGCTGAAGACAATATTTTCTCTAAGCCTGAAAGCAGATGCACAAGCCATATTGTCTTCTGAGCAGCAAACTGATTGGCTTTGACAGCTCTTCAGTATAAAAAGCAGGCAGAAAAAACATAGTTGCATGCACAGACTCATAGCTAAGATGCTTATTTTGCAATCATTTGATTTTGAGCTTGATCCTATTGTACAGAAATTGGGAAAGTGTCTTCTAATTTAGACTTGAGTTGACTGGTATCTTGATAGTTAGAAACTACACAGAAGCCTGATGTGTGTATACCTGTGTATGTGAATGTGTGAGTATGTAAATATATATATATATATATATATATATATATATATATATTCTTTTCTTTTACTCTTTTATTTGTTTCAGTCATTTCACTGTGGCCATGCTAGAGCACCACCTTTAGTTGAACAAATCAACCTCAGGACTTATTCTTTGTAAGCCTAGTATGTATTCTATCAGCCCCTTTTGCCGAACTGCTAAGTTACAGGACATAAACACATATGGAAACCGGATAACTGGTCCTATGAGTCCTAAAACTGTGACCAGCAAGGTCTAGGGGATGACGACATTAAGTACTAGGGTTGATATAATTGCTTATCCTCTCCCACCTAAAGCCAAGGTATTCTAATATGTTTGTATGCAGAGTAAGCTGGTACTCCATTGGTTACATTGATGAGGGTTCCAGTTGAACTGATCAACGGAACAGACTGCTGGTGAAATTAATGTGTAAGTGGCTGAACACTCCACAGACATGTGTACCTTAATGTAGTTCTCAGGGAGATTCAGTGTGACACAGAATGTGACAAGGCTGGCCTCTTTTGAATTACAGGTACAACTCATTTTTGTCAGCTGAGTGGACTGGAGCAACGTGAAATAAACTCTTACTCAATGACACAACGCATTGCTGGGAATTGAACTCATAATATTATTGTTAGTTGAATACCCTAACCACTAAGCCATGCACTTTCACATAGGTTAAGCAGAATAGGGTGATCAAAGTAGATGTATGATCAGTGACAATCCAGCTATGACCATTCCTTCTTTTTAACCATATGTAGCACTACATTATCTACTTTGTCCTGTCTTTATAGAAGATGGCAGGAATGGTGATTTTAGGGAGATTTGACTGCTATTTCTCGTAGACCGAGTAGAGACTCTCTCAGCCCATATATAATCAGTGGATAGTATATTGATGGTAGTGGCAGTGTCAGCAGGTGTCAGTTGCACAACATCCGAGTGTTTCAAGTAAATCGTCAACAACTGTATCCTCAGTACATGATATCAGGCAATTTATAGCAAGATCACTGAATATTAGCAAATCTATTTACATAGTTTTCTTTCGTGAGCAATAATTATTTCCAGTTGATGGACTAAACTGATGAATTAAGATGAATATATTTAACAGCAGTAATCAGCATGATTGATACAGCAGTTTTATCTTATAAATGTATTTAATGTACTATACTGAAGCTTAGAATAAAATGATAATAAAGCAGGAAATCTAGAAGTATTTGAAAATGAAAAGCTGTCAATGTTCAATAAGTGTTAAAATTTATATCATTCAAGATATATTTCAAGAATTGGTTTAAAATTACAAGAAATAATTATTTCTGCTGTAGGCACAAAGCCTGACATTTTGGAAAAGGAGGATGAGGAGGACAATCGATTACATTGACCCCAGTGTATAACTGGTACTTATTTTATCACCCTTGAAAGGATGAAAGGCAAAGTCAACCTTGGTGGAATTTGAACTCAGAACGTAAAGCTGGAAAGAAATGCTGCTAAGAGTTTTGTTTGTTATGTTAACAGTTCTTATTTCTTTATTGCCCACAAGGGGCTAAACATAGAGGGGACAAACAAGGACATATCTATATCTATATCAATATATATATATATACACATAACAGTTTTATATGAAGTGGGGTGGCTGTGACTTCAAAGTTTTGGCTGGTTACCCTTTGTTGGACTGTCATACAAATGGTAGCTGGCCAAATCTTCAAAGTCACTGTCACCCCACTTCTTGTAAATTTATAATGAGCATGTAATCTACAAAAAGTATAGAGTAATTCTTCAATTTAATGTTAAATTGTTTTAGTTGGAACTCAACCTAAAAATAAACATTAATATGTGTGTGTGTGTGTGTGTGTGTATATAACATCATCATTATTGTCATCACCATTTAATGTCCGTTATTCATGCTGGTCCCCAGGTTGGATGGTCTGACCAGAGTTGGCAAGCTGGAGAGCTGCACTAGACTCTAGTCTGATTTGGCCTGGTTTCTAAGGCTGGATGCCCTTCTTAACGCCAACCACTTTACAGAGGGTACTGGGTGCTTTTATGTGGCACCTCACAGGCACTTATATATATATATATCATCATCATCATCATCATCGTTTAACGCCCGCTTTCCATGCTAGCATGGGTTGGACGATTTGACTGAGGACTGGTGAAACCGGATGGCAACACCAGGCTCCAATCTAATTTGGCAGAGTTTCTACAGCTGGATGCCCTTCCTAACGCCAACCACTCAGAGAGTGTAGTGGGTGCTTTTACGTGTCACCCGCACAAAAACGGCCACGCTCGAAATGGTGTCTTTTATGTGCCACCCGCACAAGCCAGTCCAGGGGCACTGGCAACGATCTCACTCAAAAATCCTACGGGAGCCAGTCAGGCGGTACTGGCAACGGCCACGCTCAAAATGGTGCATCTCATGTGCCACCTGCACAAGAGCCAGTCCAGGGGCACTGGCAACGATCTTACTTGGCTTGTCGGGTCTTCTCACGCACAGCACATTTCCAAAGGTCTCGATATATATATACACACACACATATGTACGTATCATCATCATCATCATCATCATCGTTTAACGTCCGCTTTCCATGCTAGCATGGGTTGGACGATTTGACTGAGGACTGGTGAAACCGGATGGCAACACCAGGCTCCAGTCTGATTTGGCAGAGTTTCTACAGCTGGATGCCCTTCCTAACGCCAACCACTCAGAGAGTGTAGTGGGTGCTTTTACGTGTCACCCGCACGAAAACGGCCACGCTCGAAATGGTGTCTTTTATGTGCCACCCGCACAAGCCAGTCCAGGGGCACTGGCAACGATCTCGCTCGAAAATCCTACAGGAGCCAGTCAGGCGGTACTGGCAACGGCCACGCTCAAAATGGTGCATCTCATGTGCCACCCGCACAAGAACCAGTCCAGGGGCACTGGCAACGATCTTACTTGGCTTGCCGGGTCTTCTCACGCACAGCCCATTTCCAAAGGTCTCGGTCCGTAGTCATCGCCTCGGTGAGGCCCAATGTACGAAGGTCTTGCCTCACCACCTCAGCCCAGGTCTTCCTGGGCCTACCTCTTCCACGGGTTCCCTCAACTGTTAGGGTGTGGCACTTTTTCACGCAGCTATCCTCCTCCATTCTCACCACATGTCCATACCAGCGCAATCGTCTCTCTTGCACGCCACAACTGATGCTTCTAATGTTCAGCTTTTCTCTCAAGATACTTACACTCTGACGGGTATTCACATTGACATTACACATCCAACGGAGCATACTGGCTTCATTCCTTGCGAGCTTACGTATGTCCTCAGCAGTTACAGCCCATGTTTCACTGCCATGTAGCATGGTTGTTCGTACGCATGCGTCATACAGTCTGCCTTTTACTCTGAGTGAGAGTCCCTTTGTCGCCAGCAGGGGTAAGAGCTCTCTAAACTTTGCCCAGGCTATTCTTATTCTAGCAGCTACACTTTCAGCGCACCCACCCCCACTACTAACTTGGTCGCCCAGATAGCGGAAGCTATCGACTACCTCTAGTTTTTCACCCTGGAATGAGATAGAAGTTGTTTCCTGTTTGTTTGCAGTCTTTATTGCACCTGAACATCTGCCACAAACAAAAACTAACTTGCTAGTTAACCTGCCTTTGATGTTGCTGCACCTCTTATGTGTCCATAGCTTGCACCGGGTACATCTTATAGAGTTACTACCTACTCCTTTTCTACATACTGAGCAGGGCCATCTACCTGAAGGGGTTTGTGTTTTATCTACCTTCCTACTTATTAGGATTTTGGTTTTAGCTAGGTTGACTCTAAGGCCCTTCAATTCTAGACCTTGCTTCCACACCTGAAACTTCTCCTCTAGTTCTGATAGTGACTCCGCAATTAGGGCAAGGTCATCAGCATAGAGGAGCTCCCAGGGGCAACCTGTCTTGAACTCCTCTGTGATTGCCTGGAGGACTATGGTAAATAATAGGGGGCTGAGGACGGAACCTTGGTGGACCCCTACCTCTACCCGGAATTCATTGCTGTACTCATTTCCAACCCTCACCTTACTGGCCGCATCTCTGTACATGGCTCGCACAGCTCTCACTAGCCATTCTTCTATCCCAAGTTTCCTCATTGACCACCAGATAAGGGATCGGGGGACCCTGTCAAAGGCTTTCTCCATGTCAACGAAAGCCAGGTACAGAGGTTTATCCTTGGCTAGGTATTTCTCTTGCAACTGTCTCACTAGAAATAAGGCATCAGTAGTGCTTTTACCTGGCACGAACCCAAACTGCATCTCATCTAAATTGATTCGCTCCCTAATTAGTTGGGCTATGACCCTCTCTGTAACTTTCATAACCTGATCTAACAGCTTGATGCCTCTGTAATTATTTGTATCTAAAGCGTCCCCTTTACCTTTGTAGCAGTTGACTATGATGCTGCTACACCAGTCATAGGGTATGACTCCTTCGTGTATCACCTGGTTCGTAATACGGGTGACTAGGCTATAGCCAACACTGCCAGATATTTTGAGCATCTCTGCAGTGATTCCTGATGGGCCGGGGGCTTTCCCGGTCTTCATACTCTTAATTGCTTTATCTACCCTGGTACTATCAACTCGGATAGCTGGTCCCTCTATTGGGTCGACATAAGGCAGGCTCTCTTTCTCCCATTCATTCTCTTTATTAAGCAATCTATCGTAGTGGCATCTCCAGACCTCTTTCTTTGCATCCTCATTTAATGCAAGCGTACCATCATCCATGCGAACACATTTCTCTCCTACAACATCACTATTCTCTCTCCTACACTGTCTTGCAACCCGAAATACCTCGAGTCTTTGGTCCTCACGGCGCAGAACATTGGCAAATCTTTCCTTATCTGCTTCCCCTCTGGCTAAATAAACCTGTCGCCTAGCCTCCCTTCTGGCACATTGGTACAATTCCCTGCTACCACCGTTCTTCCAGTCCTTCCAAGCTTGTTTCTTTTGTCTAATAGCCCTGTCTACCTCCTTGTTCCACCACCACGTTACTCTGGGTTGGGAGGGGACCTTACACCACCCACAAATCTGGTCGGTGGCTTTCAACAGGTTGTCCCGCAGAAATCTCCAATTGTCTTCCACGTTGTATGATGCTATATCCCCTTCTATTTCGTTAAATGCTTCAAGTAACTTGTCTCTAAGTCTCTGTCCGTTTGCAGGGTCTTTAAGCTTCCACACCCTTCTTCTCCAAGCCTGTCTAATTCTGGGCACCCATTTTGCCTTGATCCCAAAGTCGCTAACTACTAATCTATGTTGTGGGGTACATTCTTCGCCAGGGTAGGTTTTGGCATTTATAAGCCGCCCTCTTTCCCTGTTTCTGGCGAGGATGTAGTCGATTTGGCTAGAGTGTCTGCCGGAGCGGTAGGTGACTAGGTGACTGGCAGGTTTCCTGAAGTTGGTATTGCAGACTATAAGATTGGTTGCATCACAGAACTCCAGCAGTCTGGTTCCCTCCTCGTTGCGGGAACCGAAGCCATAGCCTCCATGTATGCCATGGAAGCCCCCAGCACGACGTCCGACATGACCGTTGAAGTCTCCAGCCACAAAGAGAAGGTCCCTGTCACTCGTCGACGAGGTAGTTTGCAAGAGGGTGTCATAGAATTGGTCTTTCAGACCATCTGGTAGCCCAGGTTGAGGTGCATAGGCTGAGATGACAGTAGCTAATCTATGATGAAGCACTAGTCTGATCTTAAGTACTCTGTCACTTACTCTAACGACCTCGATTACCTTATCCACCCATTTCTCCGCTAGAAGTATTCCTACGCCCCCGACCCCGTCAGTGTTCCCTGCCCAGAAAATCTTGTACCTGTGTTCTTTGCCTGTGAGGAACCTTGCAGAACCTCCTCTCCATCTTACTTCCTGGATGCAGCACATATCTACGCATCTCCGTTCAAGCATCTCAACAATTTCACCAGATCTACCTTTCAGCGTGCCGACGTTGAGAGTGCCAATCCTAACAGTATGGGTGTTGGGGGTGTGGGCCTGTAGCCTGGGAAGAGGAAAAGCAGTGTCGTGTACCTGAAAAGAAAACTTGCAATTGGAAGAATTCATAAGCAAAACATTACCTACAACCTGCAAACATTTCTCAACCTTAATGCGCTACCCAAAGGTAGGGGAGAGGATGGCCAAGGCCACTAGATGGGTTCCGGGAGACAGCCGAGGTTGACAGGATGACAAAGGGATGAACTTCCGGTGGAGGGGGCGGGATGACAGAGGAATGAACTTCCGGTGGAGGGGGTGGGATGACAGAGGAATGAACTTCCGGTGGAGGGGGTGGGATGACAGAGGAATGAACTTCCGGTGGAGGGGTGGGATGACAGAGGAATGAACTTCCGGTGGAGGGGTGGGATGACAGAGGAATGAACTTCCGGTGGAGGGGTGGGATGACAGAGGAATGAACTTCCGGTGGAGGGGGTGGGATGACAGAGGAATGAACTTCCGGTGGAGGGGGCGGGATGACAGAGAAATGAACTTCCGGTGGAGGGGGTGGGATGGCAGAGGAATGAACTTCCGGTGGAGGGGGTGCGATGACAGAGGAATGAACTTCCGGTGGAGGGGGTGGGATGACAGAGGAATGAACTTCCGGTGGAGGGGTGGGATGACAGGGGAATGAACTTCCGGTGGAGGGGGGGTGGCAGAGGAATGAACTTCCGGTGGAGGGGGTGGGATGACAGAGGAATGAACTTCCGGTGGAGGGGGTGGGATGGCAGAGGAATGAACTTCCGGTGGAGGGGGTGGGATGACAGAGGAATGAAACTTCCGGTGGAGGGGGTGGGATGACAGAGGAATGACAGACGAATGAACTTCCGGTGGAGGGGGTGGGAGGGCGGGTTACCGCCAGCGAGTAGAGAGGGCTCTTAATTGTAGATTTTAAATATTTGAGAGACAACAATGCATAAATCGTAATTTTTTTTAAAAGAGCAATGAATTCTGGGTGATTAGAATATAACGTAGCATGAATTTAGGAAGCTTAGAAAATGAATAAGCATGAATTTAAGACAACAACTGAATTCAATTGAATTTCATGGAGAGAAACAAGAAAGCGCAAGGTATTGAGATGTTTGAGGCCGTAAATAAATAAAAATCTCTATCTTATCTGCATCTTGGGTATTTCGTCGTAGTACGTCAGCTAGATAATTTAGAATGGGTTTCTCATTTATATATAGCCAGAACCTGAAGACCTTAAAGGAAAAACTACGAAGGGGGAGAGAGAGGATGGAGGGGTAGACAGAGGCATGGCGGGAGAAAAGATCATCATCATCATCATCATATATATATATAAAGAGAGAGAGAGAGAGAGAGAGGGAGAGGGGGGACCAGTCAAGCAGCACATCACGCTGTAATTCTTGGGCTGAGAAATCAACACTTAAAAGCCATAATTTTAAGGAGCGATAAGAATTTTTGAATAAAGGAAAATGGGTAGTGGTGGTGGGTAGGTACCGCCAGCGAGTAGAGAGGGCTCTTAATTGTAGATTTTAAATATTTGAGAGACAACAATGCATAAATCGTAATTTTTTTAAAAGAGCAATGAATTCTGGGTGATTAGAATATAACGTAGCATGAATTTAGGAAGCTTAGAAAATGAATAAGCATGAATTTAAGACAACAACTGAATTCAATTGAATTTCATGGAGAGAAACAAGAAAGCGCAAGGTATTGAGATGTTTGAGGCCGTAAATATATATATATATATATATATATATATATATATATATATATATATATATATATATATATATAAATATACATACATATATTCATAAATATACACACATAAATATACATACATACATACACACACACGTCACCAAATGGAGGAGCAATTGATTTTACCATACAGGAATTGAACTCTAATGTTTAAAGTGAAGCATTGTATTTGAGATCAGTGATCTGAAATATATGTTTGTAACCGACTGAGACAAACAAAATCAATTCAATTCAGGCTTTATTAGGAGGCATTGTTGTTCATGGAAGGTAAGTTCTCAGAATAAACTAAAACGAATAAAAAAATAAAAAAAATAATAATAACTAAAAGTTACTAAAACCTAAATCATGCAGAAGTCTGCTTGTATGTATTGTTGCTGATTTGATGTTGGTAACAATTATGCCTTGGAAGACTTATCTAACCCCAAGTATTAAAAAGAGAAAGAAAAAAGATATTAACTGTTAAAATGATTGAATGAAAAAGTGGAAGGTCATTATGACTGTCACAACCCTTTTATGTCTAACAGAACTAAAATTGAAGAGAAATATGACAGTAAACTTACATATTTTATGACTTTCAATTGTAGTGATGTTGCATCAGGATCAAAGAGTTCAGCTGAAACGAAACAAAAATAATATATATATATATATATATATAGATCAGGATATTTTTGAAAGTAAATAAGATATTGAAAAAATTCAGTTATTTACCTCTTAATTCACATATGCGTGTGTGCACGTACATGCGCAAAGACACACATACACACACAGATAGACAGACAGACAGACACACACACACACACACACACAAAAGTGCCAACTAAAACCTGTGACTGTTAAGGGTTGGTGTTCAGTTCCACTTTTCATGAGTGGAGGTGGAATAACATCTCCTCCAGGATAAGATGCTAGTCTATTACAAGTAATATATCTGGAAGAACTCTAACCTATTCCTGAGAGTTAGTTTGAACTAAGACAATATAGAATTAAGTATCTTGCTTACACCTGCAACTCACTGAGACAGCTGGACTCAAGAAGCTTAAGTAAGATCAACAGTTATTTGTATTTCCCCAAATGAAATATGGCTAAATAACAACTTGATTTTGACACAGGCATGGCTGAATGGTAAAGAAGATAGTTCTGTGACCATGTCATTCTGGATGTGAAGAATACTTTGTGAGTGGAAATTGACAGTCAGAAACTAAGTGGAAACCCTTTGTGTGTGTGTGTGTGTGTGTGTGTGTGTGAGTATCTCTCTCTCTCTCTCTCTCTCTCTCTCTCTCTCTCTATATATATATATATATATATATATATATATATATCTTTTATTTGTTTCATTCATGAGACTGTAGCTATGCTGGGGAACCACCTTGAAGAATTTTTAGTTGAATATATCGACCCCAGTGCTAATCTTGCTATTTTGGGCCTGATACTTATTCTAGTTATCTCTTTTACCAAACTACTAAGTTACGGGGATGTAAACACACCAGCACCGGTTGTCAAGCAGTGGTGAAGGACAGGGGTAGCGATGATATGTTTCAGTCATGGGCAAGCTGCACCCAAAATAACTTTCTGAATGACATACCTAATGAAAAATTACTTTGAATGGTATCAATAGTGTGGCCCTCCTGATTGATGAACAATGTGTCATGCAGTCAAATTATCAGAAAAGATTGCCCATGCCTGCTATATTAGTGAAATATACTAGGCATGGGTACTTTAAAAGAGGTCCTTTGTGCCTAGTTGTGGACATACCCTCATCCCTTGCATCATTATAAATATACTGAAGCAATAACTGACTGAATGGAAAACATTTAAACCAATGACAATATTATTGGCAAAATATAAAATAAACTGTAAAGGTAAATAAGAATATCATCTGTTAGCTTTTGACTGTTGATACTGAAGACAATTTTGAACAGAAGAATTACAATTAAAAGACTTCCAAAACCAGTGAAAAACTGATCATAGCAGTGACTTGATTAATTCCTAGCAGCATCTGAAGAAGGAATTTTTATATTCTGAAATATTATATCAGACTATGAATAATTAAATTATAACAGTTATTATAGTCCACTCTGCATTGTTGTGCCATTCAAGACATGTTATATTTCACTTCCAAAATAGCTTTCTAATGAATTTTCTGTGATATTAAAAATATTACCACATAAAAGAGGTCTGAATACAATGTGTAATGATTGTGAGAAAACGATGAATCCACAATAAGAGGGGCTAAACATTTAAAGCAGCACTTATCCTGTACAGTTAAATGCAAATTTAGAGATGAGATGTTGCACAGGTGAAACATTGGACAGATCCATATCTATCAAGCTGTAATTGAAGACTCTAAGCGCAATGTAAATGATGTTTAATATGAGAAGAAGGCAACAGGTGCAAAAAGAAAAAAGACAAAAAAGACCCCCCCCCCCGGAAAGTAGGATAAATTGAGATATTTAATATCTGCTTTATGTTGTAGTTTATCGCTTATACATCAATGCAGCTTGACCTATTTGACTTGATTCCTTAGTTATCCAGCAACACATGCTGCTGTGTATTAAGGTATCTGTGTAGATGTGTGTGTGTGTGTGTGTGTGTGTGTGTGGTGTGAAAGGAAACAGAGTGGTAGGAAGAAGGGTGAGAAAGGGGAGGGGGAGTAATAGAAGAATGGTGAAAGAGACTGTGAATAATAGTAACTATCCTATCACTACCACCACCACCACCACTACCACTACCACCACTACCACTTCCAAGAAACCCACATAAAATACTTTAATCAAATCTTCTGCTTCTGAACTATGTTTTTTTTTTTTTAATTCTCTCCCTCCCATCCTTTCTTTTTCCCTCCATATCTTTCTCTTTCTCTTTATGCAGACAAGCAAAAGTGTGTGTGTGTGTGGGGGTGGGGGGAATCCAGACATTTATCATTCCTTGAAGAGGAAAAAAAAAAAAAAAAAACTATACAGAAATCAATATCATAATCGCTAAAAAGGAAATGACAGAGACAGACACAAAACTATAGTGACAGAGAGATAAAAGGAATAAATAGATAGTGTTACACATTTAGACAGATAGACTTAATGAAAGCTCTAACAAATTATAGATAATATGTTAAAAAGCTGGATCAGAATATAGGGCATCTAACCCCAAACAAGTTCTAAAAGCTCTAGTTAACATAGATTCCTGGAGAAGTGATGTAATTTTAATAACCCATTCATCTGGTCCAGAAGTGGGGGAACCATTTTAGTCCCAGGCGCTTCCTGCAGAGACGGAAGGTTCTGATGGAGTGCATCACTACTGAGAAAATTAATGAGTTCCTTTTACTTTATAAATTTATAAATACTTGTCTTTTATTTTTTATTTGTTTCAGTCATTAGACTGTGGCCATGCTGGGGTACTGCTTTGAATTTTTGAATAATTTTTTTGTCAAATGTATCGACCACAGTACTTATTCTATTGGTCTCTTTTGCTGAACTGCTTAGTTATGGGGATGTAAACTTACCAGCACCAGTTGTGAAGCAGTGGAAGGGGACAAACAAAGTCACAAAAATACACACACATATGAAGGGTTTCTTTCAGTTTCCATCTACCATATCCACTCACAAAACTTTGGTCAGCCCAAGGCTATAGCAGAAGACACCTGCGCAAGGTGCCATGCAGTGGGACTGAACATGGAATCATGTGGTTAGGAAGCAAGTTTCTTACCACACACCCCTGCTTGTGCCTATGAATAACTTATATTAAATTTCTGTTTTAAGGTTCTAAATTTGAATGTGTATAAAACTTTGCCTGAGATGTTTCCTTTCATGATTTAGGTTATACAAATGACGAGAAAACCAACAATCACATTGGCAGACTTTGTGTTTTTTTAATCAGTTTCAGTCACTGGAGAGCAGTTAAGCTTGTGTTTCCTCCTCGAAGGGTTTAACTGAATAAATTGACCCCAGAACTTATTTTTTAAGTCTGGTACTCATTCTATTGGTCTTAGCATTCTAAACTGTGATAATTCCATAATGAGCAAAAGAAGAAAAAACCCCCACATGTTAACTTTTTATGTTTGGTAGTGATGAAACACATCAGGTGATCTTAGCCTGACATAAACTGACATAAATTGAAACGTTAGTTCAAATTCTGCCGAGGTCAACTTTGCCTTTCATCCTTTCAGGGTCGATAAATTAAGTACCAGTTATGCACTGGGGTCGATGTAATCGACTTAATCCCTTTGTCTGTCCTTGTTTGTCCCCTCTATGTTTAGCCCCTTGTGGGCAATAAAGAATAATAATCTGACATAAATTGGAATGGAAGCAAAAAGGAGAGCTATCACTGGTGGAAGATAGCAGAGGTTCAAGAGGGGGACAGATGGATACAGAGGCTTCATGGTTAGTCATGCCACTTGACAATAGGTTAAAAGACAACTTCACCAAATATGAAGACTTACATTTTTTCCTCTCTCCATACATAATTCACACACCTGAGTTACAAAGTTTAATATAACCCAGTGTGGTAGAGGATCATGTCTTACTCCAATGTCTCAGTTTTGGCATAGGTTCTATGGCTGGATGCCCTCCCTACCAGCAACCCTTACACCACAGTATGAACCGAGTGCATACTTTTTGTATGAAACCAGCATTACAGGGGTTGTTTTTCCCTTAGCAAGGCTAAGGAGACTTCTTGATTTTGAATTGTCTACTTGAATTACCAATAACTTAACATTGTATTACTAATTCTTTGTCTGTCTGTCTATATATATATATAGGCAATCCGTTGCTTATGGCAATGAGGGTTCCAGCTGATTTGGTCAATGGAATGGAACTATATATATATATGTATGTATATATATATATATATATATATATATATATATATATATATAGTTAAAATTTACAGAAAACAAAAGATGAAGACAGGTGAGGGAACAACAAGCAAATGTATTAATTTGATGCTTGAGAAGAATGTAAAAGTCTTAGATGTTTCAAGCCTATGCACTTCAACAGAAAGGGTTGAGAGGAAGAAAATGGAGAGAGAACAAAAAAAAAAAAAAAAAAAGCAGAGAGACAGAGAGAAAAAGAATGCATAGGGATTAACGTTTCATATATACATGTATGTATACATATACATACATATATGTATATACACATAAATATAAACACACACACTTACATATGTATACAAACATCCATGTACGTATATACACACACACACACACACACACATTAATCACTGAAATTCCAATTTAGTTTGATTTTCATGTTTTATTATTTACAATTTTTACAATTTTACTATAGTGAAATAAACTAGTACTTTCATACGTTACGCAATCATCAGTTCCACGATTGACAACAATTGTTAATTGTGGAGCACAACTGTAATTACATAAACCTGATGATTGCGTAACATATGAAGGTACTAGTTTATTTCAATATTGTAAAATTGTAAAAATAGCAAATAATAAAACGTAAAAATCATACTAAGTTGGAAATTCATTGATTGATATATTGTTCTATACACAACCATACATACTCGGATATATATATATATATATATATATATTGCACATACACAAATGGTGTCTATGTCTGCTAGTGACTACATAGGCACTTGAATATAGATGGCAGTACATGGTATGGCTGATCTTTAGCAGTATAGTGATAACTTTGGTCATGGTTCAATCTTATTAAACCTCATACCCAAAGTTTAATCTAACCAATACTACAGATTTCAGTGTAAACTAGAGAGATAAGGTTACTTTAAAAGTCACATCTTTTTTCATGTTGTCACAGCTTTGATTTAACATGTTATTTTCACATACGCACATACCAGCATCATTTTGCAAGGTCATTGACCACAAAAGACTGAAAATTAATTTAATAACATTGATTGAAACCGAAGCCTGAGGTGAGTTAAACCAGATATTGATTCTTGATCGGAAAATGCGACATCTATCAAATAGGATTTCCTGAAATTATTGGTTTGGTTGGTTTTGCTCTTGTTGGAGCAGCAACAACAACAATAACAACAGCAACAGAATAAAATAAAATAAAATAAAGCAATATTTTAAAAGGAAAGAGAAATTGAAAAGAATATTTCTTTTAAAGTCATTTAGTCTACAATGGTAAAGTAAATTTACACACACACTTGGATATTATATATATATATATATATATATATATATATATATATATATATATATATATATATATATATATATATATATATATATATATGTATGTACATACAGGGACACACGTGAGTACATGAATATTTGTATTGACTCATATTGGCTCATCTATATGCATATACATGTGGTATGCGGTCGGTATGTGTGTGTGTGTGTGTATATATATATATATATATATATATATATATATAGAGAGAGAGAGAGAGAGAGAAGTACTTGAAAACATATGCTCTTGTGTGTATTGTGAAAGAGAGCAAACAAAATAAATTTTATATGCTTGTATATATATATATATATATATATATATATATATATATATATATACACACACACACACAAGTGTACAAGTTTCTATCTATCTATCTATATATATATATATGTATACATACATACATACAAAACTTTACACTTGTATATATATGTATATATATATATATATATATATATATATATATATATATATATATATATATATATATATATATACACATACATACATAAAGAAATACATATAAATTCATAAATATACACATGTACATATCTATATAAATGCTCAGATCTGCAGGGTGTGTGTTTGTGTAGAGGTGACAGAAAGAAGAAACCAGTAGCTACAGTTAAGTTGCTGTCAGCTGTGATAGACAGGAAGGATTTGATCTATAACACTGCTCTGTTCAGTAGGTGATTCCATTTATAGAAAGTGCACCTCATCTAGCACAATATCAAATGTCTTTCAAAATCTATAAAATGTTGCACACCTTAAACAACTGCTTCTCTCTGACTTCTCATTTCAAAATCAAAATCAAGCTCAAAGCAAGAGATCATCTTGGTGACATACACTTCTTCCTTCCTTTTCGAAAAAATCTACCTAGTTGTTTGCATTTTATTTATTAGTAGTATTTTTTTTTCTTTTGCCTCAATACTAAAACAAAATGAACAGAATATATTTTTGAAATTTAAAAAACAAAATGATTTTTATTTTTTGGTTTTTCTTGGTCCTGTCTTTCAGCTACTCTCTGTGAAGAATGAATGCAGTTGTTGATGTGTGGTGCTGGTAGGTGTTTTAAATTTCATAAAAGTTTAAAATTAGAAAGTATTAACACATACAGTAGTAAATACTAAATGTGACCATTGACTGTGCTACTGAGACTTGAAAACTGCTTGTTTGAGCAAATGCAGAGTTGAAAACTCCACATACCAAATACCAGTAGGTTTCAGGGCTCACCGGGAAAAAATGCACACTGCCCTCAACTCCTTATATGAGGTCTATTAGTCTGACTGACTAGTATCTCGCCTCAAATCCATTTTAAGATAATTTCTTCTTCAGCCAGGTTTCATAATTTCTTTTCAACCATATCCAATGGTTGGCTCTCTTCACTGTCATCTGGATGTCTTTCAAGATGTCACTTGCTTACCAATGTTTGACACCAGTTGATAGCGGTCACTGTCTTAGCCTGGTTCCAATAAAAACCCCTACATTCAACTTCTACGGGGAAGCATACTGCACTCCAACTAGCACCTATATGGTCTCCTAACACTTGTCTTTCCTAACCTGAGCTGTATCTATATTGTCTTAACTAATAATGTACAGGCATATGCTGAATTAAAATACACATGGAATTACTAATTGCTGGTAGGATAATGTATTTCGTTATACAACTATAATATGCTACATTAAAATAATAATGTACATAAGTACATTAAAAGCTTATGTGTCAATACTGTGCCTTACTTGTGTTAGCAGTGCGATTCATTCACTTTTTAAAGTTATCTCTATAGATTTTCTATAGAAAATCTATAGAGATAACTTTAAGACATAGAATTAATAAGAAATATGTATACAGCTAGATAACTGTTCTACTATATAATATACCACTGCCATACACACATATGTTAATATACTGCTAGTTGGATAACACAGATGATCAACTTGATAGGTGGAATGAGACAATTAGGCACAGCTGTTTGGATGCTGGCAATTTGATATGACTGAGTGGGCTATGATGTCTCCATGACTAAATGGATTATGGGATTCACTAGAAATTGATTGATGCATAAAGAAAACCTGAAAAAAGCAAATGATTTTTAATTTATATATATATGAGGAAACAATTTAATCAGACACCAGAAAAGAGCTGTGTGTGAGTGTGTGAGAGAGGGGGGGGGGGAGGATAGATAGATAGACAGATAGATAGATAGATAGATAGATAGAGAGAGAGAGAGAGAGAGAGAGAGATCAGAACAGATTTCCAGAATATTCTGAAAAATGATTCTGCAAATCTTGATGGAGTCTAAGTAAGCCAGAATATCATAGTCATTCATGACTGAAGGGGTCTTTACCCTTTATATATATATATATATATTAAATAATGAAACAAAAAATTAGCACCTAGAGAAGGCTATGCAAACAATTGGTAAAAAAAAAAAAAGCCCCATAAAACTTATGGTAGGGCTCACAATTCTACATGCAGTTCCCACAAAATAACCCTGTTACGTAGAACCCCTATTCTATGCAAAATGTTTTCTGTAGAATAATATAATTCTCACAGTTAAAATTTCTGCACAACCCCTGCAACACATTTACTATACAACCGTCACATGATAAAATAACAACACAACTCACACAAAATATATTACACATTGACTAACATAATCAATACTCGATACTATAACCTATCCAACACACCATCAAGGACTCATGTTCTGCAGGTGTGTCATCCAATAACCTACACAGCACCTGACACTAAAACATATAATACAACCTACATAATCACATATGAAACATGATCAACAACTAACAAAATGACACATCTCTTGTTTCCCATATTCTACATAACAAACACTAAAATTACACCAGGAACAGCAAAACAAAAACAGATGTAACTCACAGACACAGAAGGAACAAAGAGGGAAACCTGGTGAGCAGTAAAAATTGCATGGATCTGGTGAAAACGACAACAATGATGGTGATGATCGTAATGATGATGATGATGATGGTGGTGTGTGGTGGTAGTGGTGCTGCTGCTGCTGATGATGATGAGGATTGTCATTTGTTTTATGAGTAAAATTGTGCAGGTCAAGACTATATGAAAACCAATGAAACGGATTATATCCGGTTTGTTATATACAGAGTCATGCTTATCCCGACTGAGGATTATACTAAGGGTATAAGCATCTATGGAATATTCAGCCAAGTACTCAGTACTTTAATGAGAAATTGGTTCCTCTGATCAAGCAGACAGAAAAGATGTAATACATGCATAAAGCAAAAAAGAGACTGACAAAATGACTATGGCCTGGGATATAGTAATCTACACAAACAAATCATGACGAATTTAAATTATCCAGAAGCTGTTGTTGAACACTGCCAGGAAAAGAAGTGCTTTCTGATTAAAGCATCAGCCCAAGAAGAAGCTAATGTAACTTTAAATGAAATGGAGAAATTATTCAATTATATAAATCTTGAAATAGAGATTACCAGAATGTGGGGATTGATAACAAAGAGAATCCCTATAATAAATAAGTACTTTGGGAATGACTAAAAGGGATTTAGACAAATGCTACTATCACCTCCAGCACATGTACTCATACAGTTGTTAGAAAATCAAACAAAATACCTTGTGGTATTTGTTCCACCTTTCAATACTCTGAATTCAAATCCTTGCAAGTTCACTGTTCCTTTCTATCCTTTGGGGGGGGGGGGGGCTGATAAATGAAGTACTAGTCCAGAATAACAAATCAGCAGAATTGTAAGAGCACAAGATGAGATGCTTTGCAGTCTCTGCCCCGACTCTCTTTCTGATGGAAATAACAAGGACAATACAAGTGCCATATTTGTTTTCAAGCCCCCATTGTTTTCCAAGGAAAAAGGTCTTGTTTGACATTAACTGGTATTCTTCCATAAAACATCTTGCCTAGGCCTGTGTCTACAACAAATGCACAAAGGTCATTGATGCATGTCTGCTTCTAGTTTTCATTATATATCAGGGAAGGCAAGCAAGCAGAATTGTTAAATCATTGGCAAAAAATGCTTTATGATATTTCTCCTACTCATTATGTTCTGAGCTGAAATTCCACTGGGGTTTACTTTGCCTTTCATCTTTTTGGTTAAGTACTGTGGTTATGTAATTGATGGTGAGCTGGCAGAATCGTTACCACACTGGGCAACATGCTTAGCAGCATTTCATCTGTCTTTACATTCTGAGTTCAAATCCTGCTGAGGTTGGCTTTGCCTTTCGTTCTTTCAGGGTCGATAAAATAAATACCAGTTGAACACAGTGGTCAATTTCCTTCGAAATTGCTGGCCTTGTGTGGAAATTTGAATTCAATGTAAATGACTTATACCTTTCCTCAAAATTGTTGGTCTTATGTTAAAATTTGAAATCATTTTATATCAAGGATGGATGCAAACATTGGAAAAAATCCTGGTGGTTTTTTGAACAAAATCCTCTAAGTTCTCTTGCCCTCAGAAATACAGTGAACTAAAGATTACCTCATTGGGAATCTGTAAACAAAGGTATTATTATTTCTAGACTGTGATATGCAATAAATAACAATAAAGGGTATTAAATATGTTGAATTAGAAGCTAAAGAAGAAACTGCACCCCCTCCACCAATAAATCTAGAAATTTTTTTAAAACTAGCATAAAATAAACAGCAAATCAAAAAGAAAGTATAAGTACTCTAAAAGAAGAAATAAGCAGTAAATAAAATAATTCTATGAAAATATTTGTGATAATACTTTTTTCTTCCTCTGAATGCTGTCATTTTTAATCTATCAAAATCTCCCCCAGTCTTCATCCAAAAATATCTTCAATCTCTAAAAAACTGAATCATTATAGGAAAATTCTGACTAAAATACAACACACAGCTGATTATTACCCACCATGCTGTTTAAGTAGTCTTGATGTATAATTTATTCTAAAAACAATCACATACAAACTTCAAACAATATGGTTTTTTTTTTGCTATTTATTTTCTTTAGCAGACAGAATGTTATAAAATCATAGCAAATTCAGTTCCAAAGATAACAATAAGAGAAAAGACAAAGAATGCAACAAAAACAGCAACAAGAACAGCAATAACAAAATATAGCAAAGAAAACTGTTGGTTAAATATAAAACAATTATAAGTTTAAAGACTCCTCAGAATGATAAACACAATAACTGTGAAAATA
Organism: Octopus bimaculoides; assembly: GCF_046866305.1. Lineage (NCBI taxonomy): Eukaryota > Metazoa > Mollusca > Cephalopoda > Octopoda > Octopodidae > Octopus > Octopus bimaculoides. The sequence continues at coordinate 53,126,264 of NC_142940.1, read as the reverse complement.
TCCCATCGGGAAATAAGAATGGACAAAAGAATCCATGAAATGTAGAGAATGTAAACATGGTCACTATAATAATAACAAAAAGTTAGTGCAATGATGATAATAATGATGATGATGATTTCTTAGACTGATATTGGCATTACAGAATTCATACTCAAACAAATCTTTTATCTGATCTCATCTTATAACATTATCCAATCTATTAATAGTTACTTGTTGTTGTTTAGGCCCTATGTCAGCCCTGATCAAGCAGACCTATGATAAAAGGCAACCCAGCCATGATAATTCTGTCTTTCTTTTCAGGCATAGTGTGTCTAAGACTACATTATCCGATGTGTCTTTTATATTTAAGACAACGAGGTTTAATTTGAGGAAAAGTTGGCTGTTATATCCAGTCCACACTGTAAAGTGGTTGGTGTTTGGAAAGGGCATCTGGCAGTAAAAACCATGCCAAAACTGACCTTGCTTGTGCTTGTGCCATGTAAAAAGCACTCAGTTCACTCTGCGGGCTAGTTGGTGTTAGGAACGGTATCCAGCCACAAAAATCATGCCAAAACAGACACAGAAATCTGCTGCAATTTTCTACCTGGCCAGCTCCTGTCCAAACTGTCCAACTCATGCCAGCATGGAAAGCAGACTTCAGACGATGATGATATTTATACAACAGGCTTCTTTTACTTTCCATTTACTAAATCCACTCACATGGCTTTTGTCACCACAAGGCTATAGTAGAAGACATTTGCCCAAAGTGCCATGCAGAGAGACCGAACCTAGAACCATGTGTTTGGGAAGTAAAGTTTTTACCACACAGCCCCACCTGAAAATATTTTATTGAGGCTTTGTTTTACAGCCAGATGCCCTTCTTGTTGCTACCCCTTTTCAAGTAAGTGATCTCTCGTTATGTACATCTTTGAAAGTGCAGTGCCAGTGGATGATTTGGTAGTAGGGAAATGACAAGAAACTTCATTACTCATAGCTCAGTAGCCTTTTTTCATGCAAAGTGCACAGAAAGTAAACATCTACACAGACACACACACATGTGCATGCACATGCACACACACAAACACATACACACACACACAAAGTCAGACAAAATGAGAGAAGACAGGTCAATGACTGAGCAGTGTTTAAAGAAGGCTGGCTCACAAACAGTTGTCAACCAGACAGATGGTCTCATAAATAAATGTAAGTAGGTGTGTCTACCGGATAGATGGTCTAAGAATGTGTGTGTGTATGTGTGTGAGAGAGAAAGTTGTGCAGAGTATGTGCTGTCAACACATTAGGAATAATAGATACTATAATTGAGAATATAATACAACTCTTTCGATTCAATGACACACACATACACAAATGACAGGCTTCCATACAGTTTTTGTCTACCAAATTCATTCACGAGGTATTGGTTGGCCTGGGGTTACAATTTAAAAAGACACTTGCCCAAGGTGCCACACAGAGGGGCTAAATCCAAAACAATGTAGTTGCAAAGAGCAATGCCCATGGATCTTATGATTCTTTCCTTTCTCCATTTAATATATTTGTGAAGCTTAGAGCTTGGTGATATAACCCCATGCTGTGTATCAATTAAATTTTAAATAACCTGTCTAACACCATGATGAAGTTATATTTAACCTTTAAATGACAGACATCATTAATTGATGTTTCATTAGAGAATGGTGAACACCATCAGTTAATGTTTCAAAAATTTTTACATGGATACAACTATCATCAATTAATGTTTGAGTGTCTACTTTATCAAATGTGTCTGTGTGTAAGCAGCCCCTATCAATGGGAGAAGTCAAGTCACAAATGGAAAATATACAGAGTGATGAAGATATTCTAAATAGCACAGAACCACACGATGCTTCAACTATCTCTAGATGAAAAAAATGCACTGATATTTCTCCCTTTATATATCTGGTTTGACAACAATGTGGGAATCTCATATGAATTTATGCTCATGTCAGACGCAAAGAAAAGTGAAGATTTTGTATTTATTTAAAGTGAAAATTAGTGTAAAAATTACCCTTAAGAATAAGAGGTTTTTTTTTTGTTTTTGTTTTTGCCCATTTAGTACACACATCCATGCAACCTTTTCCTGCCATTCAAGAGTTAAACTATTCACACTTACCACAGAGCTGAAGAACTGCAGCATCTCTTTTATTGTCCGTGCCCATCGCCTGAGATTTTAACCGCTTATAAGCGGCGTTTGTCTGCAGAAAGAGAGAGAGAACAATTGGAAAATTAAGAGAATGGTAATGATAGTAAATTCTAAATATTGGAATTCAATAGGAATTCTTTTAAACAAAGATTTTCTTAATGATGTATATTAACAAATTTAGAATTTACATGACATGGTTGTGAAGCTGTTCTGTAGTACAAATATAGTAAAGTGTAAATATAATCTTTATTTACATAATATAGACTTAATCTTACATTGTGTAGTCATCATGATCATAATATAATGTACATATGCCATATTTATAGTCGTCAGTACATATTAACAATAGATATACTAAGGATCCTATTGTATATTACATGGTTTAGCTATAATATAGACAATAAACAATGAAGAAACCACCTGGTGGACCGACTAGAAATGGCAGACAAATCTCTTACAGGTTACCCCCAAGGAAAGTAAGATCACATTGGACAACATAGTTCACGACACATAAAAATATGGGATGGGCATGACTGGAATATATTTGATCAGAGGCTTTCTCAATCAGGGCTGACCTGGTGCAAAGAAACTTAGGGTATAAATATTATATAGATTTATTGTATAGAAAAGTGATAGATACAGTTTTATCTTTTATCTTTTGCTTGCTTCAGTCATAGGGACAGAGACCCAAAACCACGTGGTTAGTTTATGGATTAAGCATGAAATGAAATAAACTAACCTAAGTTTATTTCATTCTTTTCTTTGCCTAAGTTGTGTAACCAGACTGATGTTTTTACATGGTGTTTAGATGTTGGTTGCAATACATATATACATGTGTTTAGGTCAGTGTTACTATAGTGTACATAACCTGTATAGGTGTTGTTGTTAGACCCCCTGATGAGCCCTGATTGAGGAAACTTCTGATCAAAGTGTTCCAAACAAGACCATCACATATTTTTTTAGATAGTATCTACAGTGATTTTCCTTTTCTAAGATGTTAGGATGTGCATTGAAGGAGATTTGGCAGCTATTTCTAGTTAGCCAAGTGAGTACATGGTGACCCTGCCTTCTTTTGGCTTGACATGCTATTGTTGTAACTTAATTCTTAACTTCCAACAGAGTATATCTATAAACAATGGCTTTCCAGCTTGACCACTCTACCTCATATTTTAGACATTGTGTACCTAGGACTACATTATCAAATTTGCCTATTTGCTTTTTAAGATAGTTGAGTGTGATTTAGAAGTGATTTGGCTGCAATTTCTAATAGGTTGAGCAACCATGTAGAGACTACCTTGTTTAAGTTTATAATGTAATGTTACAGAGGTGTAAATGATGTGTTGAGGTACATGTTACATGATGCATATAGGCTTGAGTTGAAATCAAATATATATGCTTAGGGTTCAACTGAAATGGTGTGCATGAAATGGTTTGAGTTTGATACATAATAAAAGTTTGTTGGTTCAAATAAAAATATATAAATACATAAAATATGTAATCAGAAGCAGATCATAGATTAGAGAAGATCAATCATAAAGTGAATAGCAAAAGATAAAGATAATTATTTGTTATTAGCAATGGAAACAGTATTAGTTCAGAATAGCATTTTGTATATCTTACTTAACGTGGATATGCTGCAGAAAGCCAGAAAAGCATCTCGTACAGAGGTACAGTGCTAAAGAGCACCGAAATAGATCAGTATCAGACAAAAAGTTCATTTTACAGTATATCCATATTAAGTAAAGTATACAGAAAGCTATAAAGGATACAGCTTAATTAAACAAGACAGGTGATAGAGGGGACTGAGCAGAGTGGAATTTTTCAGCAACATCTGTGCTTTGCAACTGTTTTGAATTGATAAAATAAATACCAGTAATATACAGGGCTCAATTCAGTCAACTATGAATTTCTAACAAAAAAAAAAAAAAGAAGACCTTGTGCCTCGTCTGAAGAATGGAACAGCTTTATTAATCTTTATTATTCTAGTACAGGCTTGTTTATAAAAAGATATGATAATATAACCATATTTTATGTGATTCCTGCCTTGCTAAAAATCTTTAGATTAGAAGAAAAATTTGGACAATATCTTTCATCCTAGAAATATTTTCAAGTTAAACAGTCAATGGTTGAGGAATGATCAAAAGAGTACAATTGCAAATCCAAATGTTACTTGACAAGGTGCAGCTCAGAGATCAAGGGGTCTCTCCAAGTCATGCTACTACTTCTCCACATAGGGAAGTCACAGAATGTTGCAGGAACGATTTGCAAGAAAAATTCTTCAAACTGAGCCAACCAACAGAAGACTTAGGGAATAGACCAAGAATAGGGTGATTGGACAATAACCATAGTCTCAGTTAGTCATGCTTGGGAATCCAGCCAGGAAGTCTAATGACAGTTGCTTTAGATAAGACCCTATGGAGGAAGCATCTGAGGACTCTACTCTGACAACTCTTCCAGGAACAGTGAGTGGAGAAGATGAATGGTGTTTCTATGACATGTCCAAAACATTAAAGTATCTTTTTACCAAACCTGACTATGACTAATCTATTATTTAATTTACATCCTACAATATTACAACTGTTTGTTTGTAGAATTATAAACCAAACACAAATAACTTGTCCATCCTCTGTGGCTTGCATATTTATTTATTTATATCACAGTCTGTGAACAATAGCATAATTGGTTTCATGTTTCAAATGGGCCAATTACTGGTCTATTGCATTCTCAATGGTGACAGTCACAAGAGACTGTCTGTATAATTCAGTGCTAACAAATATCACAAGAGAATTCATTTGGAATGCACTGACTTCTCAGTTTTCTTGCTTACATTTATATCTTTTATCACTATACACTGGTGATAGATATCCATATAAATATATATACAATGGACTTCAGTAGTTTCTATCTACCAAATTCCACTCACAAAGTACTGACCAACCCATGGTTACTGTAGAAGAAGTCTGGAACTATGTATCTATGAAGTGAACTTATCCACAGTTGCTAGATACACCAAAGCAGAGAGTTTTACATCAGTAACATTCACTAAATATAAGCATTGCACATATTGGTTTCAAATTTTGGCACAAGGCCAGCAATTTCAGGGGCAGGACTAAGTTGATTACACTGACCCTAGTGCTCAACTGGTCTTATTTTATTGACCCCCCAAAAAAGATGAAAGGCAAAGTCAACCTTAGAATCTAAATTTAGAATGTAACGATGGATGAAATGTTGCAAAGCATTTTGCCTAGCATTAGATATATTGACATCTATTAACTAAAATGACACTCAAAAACCAATTATAATTAAGTAAAATTAATTGCAATTAAAAAAATATAAATGTGAAATATCAATTAGCAATGATACTTCAAATATGTACAAAAATGAGAAGAATTCAGAGAATTTATTTTTGCATTTCTAAAAGATGAGCTATCTTTTATAGTAGAAAATTTAATAACCTTCAAAGATAGCCTCTTGAAGGTTTCAGAGAATCAAATACTCCTTAAGCCATTGAATCACTGAAGAACATGACTTTATCAAATATGCATCCATTGTACTGGAAAATCTATTATTCTGCAGATATTTAGAAAACCTTTATCTTGCTGCATTAGCTTCAATGGCTTCTAGAAAAACATATCTAAACTTCAATGTCTCTCCTTTTAACTTTCTTATCTTTCATTAAATAATGTCTTCTCAGCATTTTGCAAGCAAATAGCAATTTTATGATTCAATTTTCCAGAGAATTACTTCAGTTAAAAATTAACCATGCACATCATATGGTCTATTTTACTACACTGCTCAAGTGAAGCATCATAGAAATCATCAGGGACAAAATAGTTCTAGTATTGAAATGAAACTACAATAATACTAGTAATTGAGGAACTACAGTCAATAATATTTCTAAAAATTGACATTCTCAACAGAAGGAAGACTTTCCTGCTTATCTCTGTCATATTAAACATCGATCCAGCAATGATACAATGAAAACATTTAAAGCAATGGTTCACAAACTTCTTTTAATTTTTTTTCTTTTTTATGAGAAGCATACTTCAGAACAAATGAAAATATATTGGTGTACTTTGTGCACTGATAGACTCTGTGCATAAAGTAAAAAGAAAGAAACAAAAAAATTGTATTAAAAAATGTTATTCATTATAGTTTAGTCTTTGACAATAAATATTTTAAACTACAGAAAATTATCAAGTACTTATGCCTGTCCATTCAATAAATGAAGCAAAGTTAAGAAGCATTTATTTTCAGAATTACTGATTTTTTTTCTCTTTCATCTTTTTAAAAGATATGTGATAGCTATTATTTTTGTGACACATCTAGCTAGATCTTATGGCACACCAGTGTGCCATCGTACAATATTTTCAATGAGTGATTTTAGTCATATTAGAACAAATTGTAACTCACTACATTGTGTGACAGAGTGCAAATTCAATCACATTTTATTGCATCCTTAGTTACAGTACTCTCCATTAAAAAGACATACTCTCATATGTTTAAATCTACAGAGGTACTCAGTTTGGAGGTAAACTGGCTGTATGGTTAAGGCAGTGGACTATAGGCCAGGAATTCAAATTCTATTACAACTATGGTGTGTTTGCACTTTATATTAAGGTATTTAACATACCTCACTTTGGAATGCAACAACAACATATGTAAACAAACTCTTATCTTTTTTTTAGAGGAGTCAAATGTGTATTGTATTGTGCCGACAAAAAGGTAATAATTCGAATGCAGTATAGCCCTGAAAACAGCAGAAAGATTAGGTATTATTACTCGGATCCTGTGGCTGTTTGTTGACAACTTTTTTCTGTTTTATAAGGATAATAATATCCATTCTTTCTGCTGTTTCACAACTATACTGTGTTTGAAATATTACATTCTTGTCTGTACAATATGATACCTCAGTTTGTTTTTCTAACTCTGAATTTAATTCTGACTTAACAACCAAAGTCATTACTGGTACAGAGACGTGCAGCTATAAAAACTTTGCTTCATTGATAAGTATATCAAATTTTAGGCAAAGGTTCAAAATTTGATATAGCGATGAATGTTTGTATGAAGAAAGAAAATTAAAGTAGTAAAAAAAAAACAAACTAATATTCTGAAATTTTAGGGTGGAGGGCTAGTTAATAACACTGACCTCAGTGCTCAACTGGTTCTTATTTTAACATTCTTGAAAAAATGAAAGGCAAAGCTGACCTAAGTAGAATATAAACTCAGGACATGAAGGTGGAAGAAATGCCAATGAGCATGTCTGACATTCTAACAATTCAGTCAGGGTGCCACCTTCCTAAAAGAAGTAACATGAAAAAGTGAATGTAAAAGTGTCAAATGAAAAGTGATATCAAAAGTTTAAGCTAATTTCTAGAAAATAGATAATTCAAATCTTTTAATGAGACAGGACAACCTAAAATTATTTTTCAACAACATAAAATCACAACTGCTACACATAGCTTGTATGTCACACTTGTTACATATGAAGCAATACACAACACTCTTCTAGCGACACTACAATGGCCTCTGAATTAACTAGATGCATACCTCCACCTTCCAGGCTTACCTTTCTTTTCTTCCTCCCACTGCTATTGTGTTTCACCTCCCAAATCTCACACCAATACATCACACTGTTCTTTCTCCCTTGTGGAAGTGCATGACTTAGCAGTCAGGCTATTGGATTAACGATTGTAATATTGTGGTTTTGATTCTTGGACCAAGCAGTGTGTTGTGTTATTGAGTAAAGCACTTCGTTTCACATTGTTCCAGTCCATTCAGCTGGTAAAAATGAGTAATCCTGCAATGGACTGGCATCCCATCCCAGGGATGAATATATACGCCAGAGAAACTAATCCTTGGCTCCTTAAAGAGTAATGTGGACTAACCATTCTTTCTCCCTTATAATTAAGAACACCTTCTCCATGCACATGTTTCCTATAGACTCCAACTCACAGATGTTTGAACTGAACATCAACCACCTCAACTTCACCCACCTCTGAGAATCTTCTCTTTCAACTAACTTATAAAACTGTAGCAAGATTAAGAGTTAATTTACAGCAAGATGCATCTTTGATAACGACCACTTACCAAGAAATACTATTTATATTTCAACTAGAGACAAATAAAATACTTTAGATCCTAATTTCATGCTTCATGTCTAACCATTTCACTTAGTAATTAATAATGTAGCAAGCACCATAAAGTTTCTAATGAGCTTAATAAACAGACATATATCAATTCTTTCTTAAAGATGTTTCAACTTCCCACATATTATTGATATCACTGGTTAAAAGAATAAACGTCACACAATCTCATTTCTCTTTTACTAGCTTTACTTTATGGCTACTTAAGAAATCAATATTGCATCTGATGTACAAAGTCTGATCAAAAAGTATCAGGACTGGTGTTATAAAAGGAAAACTACAACATCAATTTGGCAGAAGTCGTCCCCTTCTGAAGCCATGCACTTTATCCAGCATTGTTTCCATTGATGGAAACATTCCTAGGACACCTTGTTTTGAAATAGTGAGAAGCTGTCTTGCTGTATTCTTGTGGATTTCCTCAACATCATGAAATCTTGTTGGAGGTCTTTCACTGAAAAGACTGAGCATTGGTTTTGGAGTCATAGCTACAGACCCACTATTTGTCACCTACTAAGACCATTTTCAAAATGTTTCCATCTTTCTTGATCCTGTGCAGTTGAAACCTGATCTTGTTGAGATGACCACACTCGGCACACTTTTGTCGAACATGCTAATAATTATGTTAGTGTGCTGCCTTCCTAAAAGAGCTCATATTAAGAAAATTAAATAAGGTGGCAAGATGGCAGAATTGTTAGCCAGTCAGGCAAAATGCTTGGTGGCATTTTGTCTGTCTAGTTCAAGTTCTGCTGAGGTCAACTTTACCTTTCATCCTTATACAACAGAAGAGAGCAAGAAAGTTATAACTTAGAATGCATGCATGACAGAATCTGTGCCAAGTGGCACAGTTCTGTTACCATAGCAACAGTTTAAATACTTTTTGATCAAACCTCATATATAACTGTGTTCAATCCATGTTACCATGGAAGAGTGAGTGTAAAACAACCATCATCATCGTCATCATCATTTAAAATCCATGCTCCATGCTGGCATGGATTGGATGGTTTCACAGCATTGTGCTCCAATGTCTGCTTTGGCATGGATTCCGTGGCTGGGTGCCCTTCCTAATGGCATTCACTTTACAGCAAGTACTGTTGCCTTTTTCATGGCACTATAGCAACCTGAAAGACTAAGATCTCCTTTGATTGATTGGGACTACAGTAGAGAGTAGGGGAGCTTTATGGTATGGGATGAGGGGTTTAAAGTATAATAGAAGGGGTCTGAACAGGACAGAACAGAACAAATTTCTTGCTGTAGGGGAGCTACAAAGATACTCACATTGTAGTAGAGAAGGAAGGAGTGACTGGAGTGGAGGTGGAAAGAGACAAAGTATAGTGGTAATGAGGTGTTGGGATGGATCTTAAAGGTACGAAGTGAATGAGGACAAGAGAGCAAGAAATGAGGATGGGCAGAGGTAGCAAGACTGAATGAGTGGGTGGGAGGTGGTTAGAGATAGGGAATCGATGAGAGCATGAAGATTAAGAAGAACAAGTGCTGAGAGATGATGTGTAGGGAAGGTAGGGAAGAGTAGGTTACAATGGTAGAAATTGGGCAGGCATGAAAGGGGTGAGAGATGCCCTTCCTGTCATCAACCTTCACCTGTTTCCATGGAAGGTAATATTACCCTGTGGCTAGACATATTTTTGCAGAATATTGGAAATTAATGACACTGCTTGTACAACAGTGACACTCATTTACAACTTTCATGTGATGTCAAGACAAGGAGATATAAACATACACATTCACACATACATACAATATATATATATACTCTCTCAAAGTATATTGTATTATGAAATGTGAGTTCACACTAAAAATCAAATGGTTGCAAAGCAAGTGTCTCAAACCACATAGCTATATCTGCAACCATTAGCTAATTAATGCTGGTGATAATTTTGTTCATTTATAAAGACCATGAACATTTATGCTTTTATTGATGTTGAGTCAAATTAACTAAAAAAAAAAAAAAAAACAACCCAAAAATAGGTTAATATACACATATGCTAATATTCTAGTGATTCTCCACTCCTGGATTCTAATTTCAATCGAAATGTAATGTCATTTACAGTGAGAGAAATGTTATAAAATTAAAGACAGTGACTATAAACTTCTTCAACAGCCATAATTACTTCATTAAAACTTTATAGAGGTTATAATCCCAATAATAGAACTTTACTTTTAGTAAAGTAAATAGACACATGATCACACACCACAGACAGACAGACAAACACACACACGTCATCACTGTCATCATTTTGATATTCTCACATATACACATTCTGACTTTCTGTTTAAGTGAGGCTGTGCAGTTAAGAAGTTCTTTTCAGCAACTACATAACTTCGTGTTCAGTCCTACCATGAGTTGCCTAGGGTAAGAGTCAAAAAGCCTTGCAAACAGAATTTGGTGGATGGAAATTGTGGGGAATCCAGTCAGATCTTGCTTTAATCCCAGTAGTGTCATTCAGGCACACACATATGTACATACACAATTGTCGTCATCATTCCTACCACCACCGCCACTGCAGCCACCGCCACCACCAGTAGCACTGCCAACACTGCTACAGCACCACAGAAGACTGGAATGAACAACACCTCTTATATGATGGTGACACTCACTTACAATTATCATGTGATGCCATTGCAAGGAGACACAAGTGTACACACTCAACACACACACACACACATGTAAAAATATCTATTTACCAAAATCACTCATAAAGCTTTGGTTGACCCAGAGCTATAGAAGACACTTGTCTAAGGTGCCATGCAGCAACAGGACGGCACTTGAAACCATACAACTGGAGGGTGAGCAACTTAATTACACAACCATATCAAATGAATCATCATCATCATCATCATCGTTTAACGTCCGCTTTCCATGCTAGCATGGGTTGGACGATTTGACTGAAGACTGGTGAACCAGATGGCTACACCAGGCTCCAATCTGATTTGGCAGAGTTTCTACAGCTGGATGCCCTTCCTAATGCCAACCATTCTGAGAGTGTAGTGGGTGCTTTTACGTGCCACTGGCACGAAGGCCAGTCAGGCGGTACTGTCATGATCTCAAAGCGACGAAAATATTTTGGCAAATTAAATTTAAATGTTGAAGTGAATCTAACGGTTTTTGTGTGTTTCTTAAATGGCTTATAAACACCTTTCATGCAGCAATTGTTTTCGTTCCAGCACACGATCTCAGATCAAGTCACTTGCTATGCAAGTAGATCAGGATTCGAGTGAATCAAGTCATATTCTTATGACTGACACTGGTCATAGCGTCATGAAGTAGCACAAACTTTTGAATGTTTTGGAATGTTGTGATAAATATATTCACCTGATGAAAATGGTTTTTTTTTTCTAATGATGTAATGTCTCCCTTAATCAATAAAAAAAACTTGTTGGAAACAGCTATAGTGAATTGACACATTATTCATCTGGTGTTCTTTATATACACACACACACAATGGACTTCTGGAACAATTTTAAATTCATACAACAGTAATGAACCAACAATCACATGGTCATGAAGTAAACTTTTTAATCACACAGTCATAGTTAGTTCACATTACTCTGTAAGGAACATAGGTCCAGTTTCCTGCTTTCTCTAATGTATATATCTCTTCCTGGACAGGATGCCAGTCTTTCGCAGGATTACTCCTTCTTACCAGCTGAGTGGACTGGAGTAACGTGAAATAAAGTGCTTTGCTCAAGACCCCAGTGCATCACCCAGTCCAGGAATTGAAACCACAAACTTATGATTCCAATACCCTACCCACTAAACCATGCTTCTCCACTGATATATGCTGGTATATCACACAGTCACACTGGCGCCTAAATTTCATTGCTAAATAAAATTCAACTATATCGTAACTCTCCAAATTCTAATTCAATACACATTAACTCCAGAAAATTTATTTATTGTTTTAAACATAGATTACTAAATTAGAATTTTAACAAACACCATGTGGTTTTTATTCATTTAAGAACTCTGACTAGAATAGACTCTAATGGTGTTTACTGTTGAAGTAACTAAACTTTAGACTTTATAGAAGACAGTTTGTATTTACATTGATATATCTCAGTAGGAACATGGGGTCCTCTTTGAATAGAGAAGAAATGAGGATAATGAATGAGATAAATTAAGTTTTATTTGGTGGTTAAAGAGTTGTAGGTTTGCTATCTTTGGAATGAATAACTGCTTGTAATATTTAGGTAGGAAGAAGGTAGCAAACTGGTAGAATCATTACTGTGGCAGGCAAAATGCTTAGCGGCATTTTGTTTGTCTTCATGTTCTGAGTAACAATTCCGTTGCGGTTAACTTTGCCTTTCATCTTTTTGGGGGTCAATAAAATAAGTACCAGTAGAGCACTGGCGTCGGTGTAATTGACATGACTCCTCCTTTGAAATTGTTGACCTTGTGCCAAAATTTGAAACCAATATTTAGGTAGGAAGAAAGTGATGAGCTGGGAGAATCAATACTGTACCAGGCAAAACGCTTAGCAGCATATCGTCTGTTTTTATGTTCTGAGTTCAACTGCTGCCATGGTCAACTTTGCCTTTCATCTTTTGGGGGTTGATAAAATAAGTACCAGCACTGGGGTCAATGTAATTGACTTTCTCCTTACCCCAAAATTGCTGGCCTTGTGCCAAAATTTCAAACCAATGTTATAAGGTGATGAGCTGGAAGAACCATTAATACACCATGTAAGATGCTTAGCAACATTTCACCAAAACTGGAAACCAGAATTTAAGTAGAAAGAAGAGGAAAAATGTACCATAAGTTATGTTCCCATAACTCGACAAAAGGGCCAACAGAATAAGTACCAGACTTTAAAAAACTGAACGTACTGAGGTGGATTTGTTCAACTAAACCCTTTAAGCTGGTGCTCCAGCAT